>NW_028229644.1:0-146460 GCF_053477565.2 Lygodium microphyllum | reverse complement strand
AGAAAGAAAGAGAAAAAGAAAAAAGAAAAAGAAAAGAGGCCATTACCAGGAATGAAAAGAAAGAGGGCACTAGAGAAAAAAAAGATGTAAGAAAGAGAAAAGCAAAGGTTTGAGCTCCCCATGAAACATCTTGAGTTCCACATTCACTGCACCTAAGTTTCCACCTAGCCCCTTCCCCACCTCACGATTAGGGCACATCAAGGGGAGGACTACCAGACCTGTCACCCTAAGCTCTGCAGCACCGTACCCATGACAATGCAGCAAGTGGGTCCTCAAGTGTGGGACAACACCGTGGGCTTGCCCAAGCGACCCAACTCCCAATTCCACTGCCACGTGCACTGCATGTACCACGGAGAGGCAGACACACCCCTTAGGAAATGCACAACTTTGCCTTGCAGATTAAGATCAGGCCGTATCAAGGAGAAAGCACATCAACCAATGGATCCGCCCCAACACCATTTTCAATTTTAAGGGAGAAAGAGATCTTTGTTAAGACACCTTTCGGAGGGACCCAATTCAACCCCATTTTCAATCTCAAGGATGAATCCCTCCAACACCATCCTCGACAAGGGCATGTTTACAAACTCAAAAGGCCACCCAGCCACCAACACTACCACCTTCTAAGCTACCACCTATCAGTGCCATGGGACTGGCACTAGGCTAGGAGGGGGGTAATGTTTACTACAACACCAGCAACATGAAAAAAGCGGGAAAATAGAAAAATCTGAGAAGCAGGAAAAGGCATAGGGCAAGCATGGAGAAGGCACCCAGAAGAATAATAAGTCTGGAAAAAATCCAAAAGCATGGGAACAACCATCAAAAGTCCAAGGTGCAACCACCGAAGTCTGGAGGAGTTAAAAGCAAGAAAGTGCACTTTTAAATGCAAAGGCACTCTCAAATCCTTTTAAAAGAGCGTCAAGCTCCCTCCTGTGCAAATTGTAAACTTAAAGGGCTGTAGGACTAGCTAGGAAGTGAAAGAATGGAGAAAAATGGCCTAGGCCATGGCTAGCCATGTAAAAATCGAGGATGACCGCCGATGGGAAGTAGGGCATGTATATAAACTTGAAAAGTGAATGAGAAACTCATTCTGTGTGTGGCAAAAAACTTCTTCTTCTTCTTCTCTTCTTCTTGCCTTCTTACTTTGTGCTTGAGAGAGGGAGTGAGTGAGTGTGAGGGAGTGAGGGAGTGAGTATGTGAGAGTGAGGGATCGAGGAGAGGAAGCTCCCCATCTCCTCTCTTCATCTTCTTCTCTTCTCTTGTCTCGCGGAGCTATGGAGGATGGAGCTTGTTGGAGAGGGATTGAGGTTGCTTGAGCTTGCCTCAAGGATCGTGGAGCTACCGGCGTGCACGGGAGAGGAGGGTACTCGATCAGGAATCAAGGTAAGCTCACTACACCCCATATGTAGAGAGGGCACATCGACTATGTGAGAGGTAGCCATGGCTGCTCGGCTTGAAATGTTTGACCAATAAGCGGTCCGTAGGTCTTGGTGGGGGTTGAGCTTGTAGCTCCCTTCAATTAGTGACAGTCATATGCCTCTTTTTTATTGCTTAAGCCTTTGGTCATTTGGTTATGTGTATGGCAGTTCTCTGAGGGACTTGCGAGACATGTCCTGCGTGCAGTTTATGCCTATTGGGGATATGGTCTTTTGACGTAGGTGGCTATGTTAGACATGAGTATGGATGATGGCATGCCTAGACCAATTGCTCAGTTTTATTCTGACTTGTTTGCCTGTGGGAGATTATGTCTCCTTTCTCAGTTGCCTACACTTGGTTATGCTGCAGTTGTGCTAACCTTACATGCTTATGCATTCCTATTGAGGGTTGTGACTTGGATGTGGAAATTTATTACCTACAGTTGGTGCGCAACACCCCAGCTTGGTTGTTTTCCAAGCCTTCTTGGACTTGGTTGGCTCTACATGTACACTGCTTGACGGTGTTTTTTGTTGCTACTAGACTTGTGTCCACTGCCTTATGGCTTTTATGCATTGCCATGCAAGAGGGTGTTGATGCATATGCATAACCCTAGCTTCCCTATGCCTTTGGTCGCTTATTGGGACCTACCTTATGCGGCTTATATGCAGTTATGCCCACTTGCAGGTTTGATGCTTATGCAGGTCTTGTTTCCGTGCCTTCACTGCATGATGTTGACCTTTATGGTCTTGTTTGTCTATGGCATGTTTATCCCTGGGTGTTCTGGCATGCAGGATGTCTTGTTTACTCTACTCTTGCCTAGTTTAAAGACCCTAGATGTAGTCACCTATACGGTGTCACATGCCTACGATGACAACTTGGCTAGGAGTACTCTATGTGTTAAGATCTCAACGGGATTTCTGGCCTTCCTGGATGGGATGACATCTTTCCTCATCTTGTTGTCAGGTTTGTCATGATTGTAATGTATGTACATGTTGTACTATTGTTTTTTCTTTTTCTTTTCACTCCTCATTGAGGCACGTTTTCCTTTAAGTGGGAGGTTGTTGGGGATAAAGGCATATGTGCCCAATGCCCTGCCCGAGTGCCCATTTGTTACAAACCCTGACTAATAAAGGGAGGCCCCTGACACACATTGTGTTGGGTCGGAGTTCCTATTTCTCGTGTCTCTCTTTCTTGCTCTTGCTCTCCCGCCATAGCTCTCCAAGTGCAAGCTTCAATCCTTCTCACCTTTCAGTAGCAACCTAGAATAGTCCATTTGAAACCAACTAGAAATAAGATCAAAGTTTAAAGGAAGCATTGACTCGGGATGTAAATGAGATGGATGCTTTGTTGCTTTTTTATGGGAAGAAGTCAAAATGCTTGTAGGAAGTTGAAGATGCAAATTATGCAGGATATATAGTCTGTAGAGAGGTTAAAGATGTGTGTGGCAAAGCAAGGGTAGGAAAATATCTTTTACCAATTTTTCTTCTATGCAAGGTAAGCAAAGCAGGATGATAAAATGTAAACAACCATATATTTGTATGTATGATCATGAACAGGTTGAATGCATGTTTGTGGAGGGTACATATATTCAAGTTTATGATCCATGTAAATGCTTTCATGAGGTCAACTTATGCAAGAAGATAAAGTAGACTTTTGATCTTGGTGGTCTTCATGTGTTGCTATGCATGATATTTAGGACGTATGGACTAGGAGAAATTGCATGGTTTATATGTATGACTTATAGGAAAATTATGATGTGAACATTTGACTGAGAAGGAGGTTATGGAAACATGTTGATGCAGTTGATAATTTAGAGCAAAGTTGATATTTTAAAGCTAGTGTTAATCAAAGATGTTATAATGGTAGTTGACATATCTAAATTGAGCTTTTACACCTAAGGAACAAGTCTATCAAGTTTGGTCACTAACCAAGTTACTATGTGGAAGATACAGGGTTCAAAAGGTTGATGTCTACAATGGACTACATGTAGGAAAAATGAGTGGTGTTATAGGCTGCATAGGATTTTTTTACGTGTGAAACTTTCATAATTTGATCATGCTATCTCCATAAAAACTGTAAATTGGAACCTAGGATACATTTTTCCTTCAAAAAGCTCAACGATCTGAGTTATGGATCCAAAGTTATGAGTAGTTTTCTACATGATTTTCTTGATAGACAGTTTTCAGAGTAAAGAGATTCTAATCATGACAGAGGCAAGGTATTGATTGAGGATACCCATAGTATCATTTATTCTTTTTATAAATCATAAAGCTTTAAGCTTTGGCTTTAGAGGCTAATCATGCTTTTGAGAAGACAAATCTGAGAATTGTAGGGAACATCTATAAATAAGGGTAGAGATCATCTATGCAAGGTCTGGGTGATTCATTTTATGAGTTACTATAGAGATATTATAGGTATACAATGATTTACCATGATCTTGGGTACCTTATGCCTAGCAAGGCTCACTTGAGATATGTAACTTGAGTTGATAGATCATCTTGAGTTTGCCACATCAATAGGTGTCAAGAATAGGGATCTTGGACATCTTTGGAGTCTTATTTGACAAGTTTTGCATGTATCTTGGTCTCTACTTGCAAGAGAGTGGGATTAATGTATCTCAAAGAGAGAGAGAGAGAGAGAGAGAGAGAGAGAGAGAGAGTGTGTGTGTGTGTGTGTGTGTGTGTGTATGTGTGCGTTTTACGACTTCTTTTCATTATATCAAGTGTGTAGTAGGGTATTTGCTTGGGATTATTAAAATCATTGTATTGAAAGGTTCTTGTATCTATATTGAGGTCTAGGCAAGTATGTCTACAACTCCAAATTTTGGTAAAGGTGGAATGAAGAAGATACTTGAGGATATGCCTGCATGATTAGCTTTTATCATTAGGGACGCTTTGAGTTATGGGTTGTGGATTCAGAAAAAGTCAGAGGGAAAGAAGATTGGAGAGGAAAAGTCAAAGAGAGATAAAGACGATACAAGTACTCGGGAGAAACCGTCTAGAGGGGGTGAACAGTCTCCTCATCTTGCTAGACTTAGCTCTTTGAGAAAATTATGAGAGATATGCAGAAGAAAAGAGTGATTTAGGATGATGTAGACATTACAAATTCAAAAATCCTTGCAAATATTTCACATATGCTAAAAATTGAGATGCAGCATAATACTAATCGACAAAAAGAGTTGGATACTAATTTATTTCAACAAATAGAGCAAAGGGCTAATTTATTTTAGCCAAGAGAATAGGGGGCTGATGTATTTCAACCAATAGAGTTACAGAGAGCTGATGTATTTCAGCCAAAAGAGTTTGACACTGATGTATTTCAATGTACATAGTTTGGGGTTGTTCTCATGCAGTCCAAAGAGAAGAGAGCTAATTTATTTCAATTGAAAGAGTTGGGTGTTGGCCATTTGCAGCAAGAGTCGTGTTTGACAAAGAATGTGACAAAGGCATTGCAAGAGAATACTGAAGATGCAAAGATTTTGATTGAGAATATTCATGAGTTCCTTGAAGATACACAAGCACTAATGGTAGTTATAGATGCACTATTAGTAGATGGAGCTCATGACATATAAGATGCAAAATAACTTGATTATGCAAAGTTTTTAAATGCAGAGAAATCTATGAAAGAGCATGTAGATGATATGAAGATTCAGGATGAAGAAGAGCTGGAAGATGACATAGAGTTTGTGGATGCAGATGTTACAGAGTTTGATGATGCATATATGCAAACTGAAGATGTAGATGCTACAAATTTCAAAGGAATGAAAAATACTAAGAAATAGAATGCAGATAATATCAAGGGTGAATAGATAATAGAAGATATAGGAGAGACATTGATACAAGTTACAAAGAGTACCACTGTTCGAGATGCAAAGAAAGGTGACCTAAGCAGATTAAGTGGGTTAATAACATGGATATTTGATCTTGGCATATTCCATGTGATATAAAGGTTACTTAAAGCCAAAAGGGATGTCTTGCATGTATGTATGGCTTATTGGTCAACTATCCAGTGGATGTTTGACCCAAGAGGGCGATATGGTTGTAGGAGAGTGGGACATGCAGGGTTGAATTGAAGATGTCTAAAATTGTTTTAATTGAGAGAGGATTAATGGTGACTCGAACATCTAGAATGGTCTTTGATACATTGGGAAGGGTCTTACAAATTTTAGTTAACATCCAAGTTTGTATGTAGGAGATTTAGAGCCGGGAAGGTCGATGTTTGGCCCGGGATTGCATTCTGGTGAATAGTTGTAGGTTTTGTGGAAATATATAGGGGCTAAAATCTTCGAGAGGGGCTACATTTTTGCTTTTTAAATCTTGGTGATCCGAATTATGGTTCAAAAGATACAAGCAATTTTTTGTTGGATAGTCCTATAGGATAGTTTTCTGGACGAGATAAAAGTGAATCCGATGAATGTAAATTATTGCATGTGATATATGCTTTGAGACAGATGTTTGAGACTGATGTGAGGGTGCCAAGGATAGGAAAGAGGATCAAGATATATGAGAGAAGAGATGTAGAAGAGGCTATGCCATGGAGAACCTAGTGGAAGATGAGCAAATTGACACAATTGAAGAAGAGGAAGAGGAGTATAAATTGACATATAAGTTTGTGATGCCATATGATATGGGAGGAATTACAGGGATTGGGATGGTGCAAAGGATTGATGAGCTATCATTGCTAGGGTTGGATGCAAAGGGATGCATGTTAGTTGGGATCTTCTTCAACTACCCCCCAACTTGCCTTAGTGTTTCCAATACCTCTAGCTCTTTTCACCATCAACTCCATCCTGCATTTTTGGTGTTCCATATGATTTCTACCTACTCATCATCATCAAAATCAGTTGGACTCCCTCCTTGACATCTTCAGCACATGTATTTCCTTTTACAGTTGCAACCTTGCTAACTATACTTTGTGAACAACTACATTTTGCTCCAAATCAAGACCTACAACTATCATCTTGCTCATCTTAGACCATCCTACTCTAACAATTCTCTTGGTTGTTGCATTTTTGTTGCCTACCCACTTCTACATCATTAACTCTCATTGGTGGTTACTGCACTCCGATAGATGGAAAACTTTGACACCACCCTCAGTGTTAGTAGATTAGTCAATCTAAGTTTGTATTAGTGGGCTAGGCATTTATGATGCAGTCACATGATTTACTAGGGCCTGTATGTGGTTGATTGGGCATTTTTATGCTTAGCTGACTTGATTATTTTATTATTTTTAGTTGGCCAACTTTTTCATATTTATGGCATGTTTATAGGCTGGGTTCCCTCCTCAATCATTCACTTCCGTTACTTTAACATCTGCACGTCCTATTGCAGAGATGAAGCTAGTGACAGTGACTATTCAACTGATCTTTCTCTATGTACTGCTATTTGGGTGTCCTGTCCCCTGCCAAAATTGGCATGTTTCCAACCATGTGTTGTTTGTATATCTACAACAATCTACAATTTCAATTTATGCATTAGTTTATTCATGTATTGGTGCATTTAGTGCCTATATTGCTTGTGTTTTCCTAACAACTATATTTTTTGCATTAATTGTCTCTATAAGCTAGGATGATTGCCATTTTAGGTCATGTTGGTTGCAGTCTTCATTTTTTGGTTATGTTTGATCAAATTATGTCCTTTTGCATAGCAATCATTTTCTGATTAGCCATTCTCTTCATTGTGTATGAGCTCATGCAGTATGCTATGTTTTGGTTGTACTCTCTTTCTCTCTCTACCTCTCTTCTTTTCTTCATCTTCACATCTTATCCTCTCCAATGGCACCTCCATGTGTTGCTCAACTTATGATAAGCTTCATGGTCCTAATTATCTAACCTAGAGTTCGATCATGAAAGCTTGGTTTGTGCAAAAGCACATGTAGTACATGGTTTCAGGAGCTATTGTGCATCCCTAGATTCCAACTACTCTTCTAGAGGATTGGGACCGTGACAACTATGAGGAAGTAGTTCTTACTTGGGATACACATGATGCCTATGCTTATTCTACGCTTCTCTGGTGCATTTCAAAAGAGGTCTTTTCGGCAGTTACCTCCTACAATATAGCTTCACATGTGTGGGAGAAGTTACAGATATTGTACAAGGCTCCATCGACCATGTGAGCTATGGCCCTCTATAGTCAGCTCTAGCAAATGAAGTTTGAGGTGAAGGATACTATTTATCCTTTTCTACTTCATGTTACAGCAATCTAGGATCATATTCAACACATGCAGTCTGCCCTTCCAACGGCACATCTAGTGGAGACTATATAAGCTATATCCAAAATTTGATGGAGTAGCTAGTGCTCTACATGCCCAAACATCATCAACATCAATGAATTCGACACATATGTCTTCCATGTTGCTTGAGCATAAGGCATCTTTGAGGTGACAATAGAGGCATCTTTGATGTTACAATCATTCTCTCTACTATTGTTCCACCTCAGCATATTTAGTCAACAATTGTCAGCTTTGAAAGAAATAAACTGCAACATTCACAATCATAATCAGAAGAATACAAGCCACTTTACCTCCACAAAACATCAACACATTGGCTAGTCCACTAGAAAAATAAATAGTTTGCACATGCTTGACACACTTTCCACTTCTCAAGGAAGCTCCACTATTTTCATTTTCTAACACTTAAGACTTCATGGTGGAGAACACATTTTCCATGGTATATACATAGTATCCTAACATATAAGATAAATTATTAGTATAGCTAAACCAACCACACTATGGCCCTACTAAAAATAAGTCAAAAGCAATTACTTTTTTCGTGGAAACAAATCATGTCCCTTCATAACCAACATAGATTTTTGAAAAGCTATAACACCTAATGGATGGAAATTTTTCAATAAGGGACCATTTTCTTACCTTGAAAACCTCACTTTCTTCATCTTTCTTGAATAGATTGGTGAATGGATGACTACAAGCTTAAACCACCAAAACCCAACTATTTCATGGTCAACAACATCCACATGCAGCCATAACTAGAAATACCTATATAGCGATGGAATAAAGTTGTTATAATGAACTAGTAATCTTACCATCAAGAATAAGAGCTCGTTGATGTTCCGCTTATACTAGTATTCTACCCTTTATCCAAAAACTTGTAACACAGCTCCGCTCGTTAACAAATCAAGCATTGAGTAAAACACCTCTTCCCAAGCATGACTTGGCATTTGTACAAATACAATTTCTCACATCTTAAGGTGCACAAAATACCCACTCTTGAGACTACAAATTAGAAGAGATGAGCAGAATGTCAAAGCTAACATTAGTTAAGCACAAGAAACATAATAGTTTTAATGTCAATCACAAGTTGTAGCACTAATTTGCTGGAGATGGCTTTACCTAATGTTCACATGAAAGTTGTAATATAGTCATGGAAAACTCATAATATGAACACTATGCTTGAATCAAAACAGATTATATGCAAGCCAAAAAAACCTCATTTGCATTCTTCAATTTATTTCATGCTCCTTCAAAAAAGTAACATGGATGAATATGGAAGTCTTCCTAGTGTAGACTTCGCTATGCTTGCACATGATTTTCTATAACACACATGAATATTAGCTCAAAGCTATTGCAACTCTTTGACATTGTATCAAGCATAATTACAAAAAAACCGAAAAGGCATGCAACATCTTCAAGAGCATGTGCAATTCACTCTTTCCGATCCTATTACATTCTACTAAATCTTCAAATTTAATCAATGATAGCAGCAACATTCTACCCATATAATAAACATGTCTGCAATTTTCATGTTTTCGTAAGTTTCAACCCCTTATATAAGTTTGTAAATCCTTGAGTAATAACTATGTGCTCTTATGGTGACTACAATGGATGTTTGTATCTGAAATTTCAGCAAAAGAATTGTTGTACCATTTCCAAGCTTGCAATTTCAATAGCAACCTTTTTTTGAGGTGAGCTCTCAAGATTCTTTACAAGACATGTGAAAGTGGTGTTGTTGGCCCAACAAACTACCTAATTTTCAATAAAATGATACGAGAATTTGAATTACTAGTTATGTGCAATTTCTTTAAGATTATAAAAAAAAAACACACTCCTTTCTGCCACCCTAATATCTAGCACATGATGGACCAAAGGTCCATGATGTCTTTCTCTATCATGCCACCTTGATCATACTCTGCTACTGTTGTAGACACTGATGGTTTTCTAAAGATTGTTACCACCTACTCATGTGTGTTGGACCTATTGTTTGTAACCATAGGCTTCCCTACAATAGCACTCTATGAGGTTTAGATTAAGCACGTATCCAATACCCGTGAGCTAGGATAGAACTCAGTACCACATGTTCATACCGAACAATGTGACTTGAAAGCAATCAAAAAGGTAGTTGATTTGTTAGTGCTCTCACCAAAGTTTTTTTCCTCTACTTTGGTTGCAAAGCTACAATAACTAGCATGCATCACTAACACCCTTCATCACTGGAATCCCAAATCTTCATAGATGACCTGAGCAGGATCCCATAGAATCAATACTCCATCCTTTCCTCTACTAGCACAAGAGAGATAGTAACACGGTTCACATAGCCTATGTAGGCTAGGTGATTCAAAGTCAACTTGCCAGCAATTGGTAAGGTTCCAAACCTTCACACTCGTGTCCTTACCTGCCAAATCTATAGATACATCTTGAAAATTCCTACTTTCTTATTTGATACTAGTACTTTAAGAATTCCAATGCCCTTCCCGATCTCTTGATTGTGGGAACCTATTTGCTTGTTGGCACAATTCTAATGGCACCACTTGATTTGTACCGTCCAAGATTTTACCAATTCTCTGACATAGTTGGAGTCTTATTTCCAAAAGAAATTGAAGGCCACACCAATTTCTCTAGCCCTTCTATCTCCCCCCATTTAGTGAACATAAATAATCTTTGACACCTATTGGAAAATAAAAAATGATGACAACATTTATGTCCTTCACATCAATCCCACATGTAGCAACACCTGTTGCAACCAATTTCAACAACCTTCTACCTTCAAACTAAGTAACACATCTTTCAACCTAAGACCTCTTCATGATGATGATCCAAATCACCCCTTATACCAAAATCTTTGCCTACCATATCCCCACCTTTTGTAGCAATCCTAGCATGCTGCTCTCTCAAACACACCTTTCATACTATAGTGCTCCCTTTTAGAAGAAGCAACAGCCCTCGATCTCTTGGCTTAATCATTTCCTATCTAGTAGAAACCTAGTTCCTTCTTATCACTTGTAAAGCTCCCAATAAACAAATCAAGCATTGGGACTATGATGTACATCAAACTAGTGAACATGGACCATCAAAGTTTATAGAGAGTGCATGCCAAAATTTACATAACCATGCAACCTCTTGTCCAACGTGAAAGGTCTAAGGAAAATTGTTGCCCCTTTGATCATACCTTACCAATCTGCACAACAGGTTGGATTGTTATCGCCGCATGACAGGCTAGAGACCATCGACAGGTTGGATTGTTATCGCCACATGATAGGTTGGAGACTATAAGTAGTGACATGACTCAGTTGGAAGCCCCTCTATGGGTTCATGATGCTTTGGGAAGCCAAATGCTATCCACCACCAAAAGTCCAGCCTTACCAATCACTCGAAGGGTCAGCTAGTTTACACCACAAAGTGTGCATGCATTCATGCTAAGTTTGATTCCTAAGGGCAACTCGGTCTTAATTTGACTCACGCATATGGGGGGGTCTTTGCACCTTAATAAATCAATCACATTACAAAAGAAAAGGCTAGTATTTCTCTCCTCAAGCTTCTCTCCTATGTTCCCTTCTCTTGAATCACACGTGCAAGCATGTCTGTATGGGCTCCCAACCACTTCTCAAACTGGTTGGAAGCCATTTTGATGGTGGAGATAGGTCCAATGCAAGCATTCAATCAGCAAAAGGCACCAATGTTTTCTTCTTTTGTGTATAGGTAGGCTTCAAAAATTCTAGATTGAGAATTGATGACTCAAGATTGGATCGGGAGTATTAAGATTTCTAACCTATGATGATGTAAGTACTAAGTAGCTACTAGCTACTAGGACTTTAAAATTTATGGCCCTTATGAACTTTTGAGTCATGTTAAGTTGATGTGCATTTGGTTTGTGCAATCTAGTGCCACTTTTCTGATACTCCCTCTTGGTGAGAGCTTAGCCTATGATCCAAATTATGTTACATAAGGATGCAATTCTCCATTGAATGCTTTAGTCAAGCAATGTCATAAAGACATAGGTAAATAAGTATATATGTAGATACAGGTCAATTGCTTTCTAACCATGCATGGATTTTGGTGTATTAATTTATCAATCCCCTCTCCTAGGCCTCTCCTATAAAACTACCTATCATTTGGAGAAACACAAGGCATGGAAACTACCTAAGAATGACATGTTATCATTGAAAGAGAGAGAGAGAGAGAGAGAGAGAGAGAGAGAGAGAGAGAGAGAGAGAGAGAGAGAGAGAGAGAGAGAGAGAGAGAGAGAGAGAGAGAGAGAGAGAGAGAGAGAGAGCCAAGTCTAGGTATTAACTCCCCTCTCCCCACCCCACACCAACCTCTGTAGCCCCTTCTTCCCCCCTTCCCTCCCCAAAAGTGTGCTTTTGAAAATTCTTGAATTAAATTTTTCTTAATGTAAATTTTACATGATGTACATTTATAAACCCCTTCTATTTTTGGAAATTTGTAAGTCAACATAATAGAAATACCCTTTCTATTGAACTCATGTGGTACATTACATGTTCTATAAGGTGACCCCCTGAGGATGAAAGTCATGTAGTCAGATCTCCCTTTTTTCAAAACATTTATTATTAACTTTGAGTCTCATTTTCTCATATCTTTTGATAGCCCATATCTTTTGATAACCTTTATCAATGAATAGGACCATGGACCCTACCAAAAATATCAAACTTTTGAGATTTTGGCTAAAAATGAGGAGAGAACCACAAAACATAGGCACCAAAAAGAAGTCATGTAGTCAAATCCCTTGATCTTCAAAACATATAGTATTAGCTTTGAATCCTATCTTTATCATATCTTTTGATAGTCTTTGTCAATGAATGGGACCATTGGCACCACGAAATAATGAAATTTCGGGCTAAAAAAGAGGAGTGAACTATGAAATGGGCTCTACTATCTCCAATGTGGAGGAGATCAGAATACCATATTCTTGTAAATGTGGCAAACCTCTTTAACTCTTTTCTTAATCTAGGGATTAAGAAATTTCCCTTTTATTAAGCATTTTTCACCCTAATGAGGCATTGCTTGTTGCATTTCTACTAGGAGTCTAGAGAAGTGTTAGTTTTCTCTTGGATAATAGGTAGAAAGCCTTGTACTTTGTGGTAAACATCCATCTTGTGGCTTGGAGCTCTTTGTTTGATTCATAGCCACCTTACATTTACTAAGTGCCTCATTATTATGCAATCTTAAAGGTTTGTTATTCTCCCAAACCTCCACAATCCAGCTAGTAGGAATCTAGAATTGGCTCAATAGCATATTTTTGTGGAATGTGTGGCTTTGTAGGGACAAGGTTGTTTTTTGGTAGGTAGTTAACCTTGTTCTTAACAAGTAATTCTTGCTTCTATACATGGTTTTCATTCTAATTTTCTAATGCACATGATAACAGTGGGCCCCAAAAACAAACGAAACTACAAGAAGATGCAAAAGAAGAAGAAGAAAAGGAAGGAAGATGATGATGAAGAAGAAAGCTAGAAAATTAAGAAATTTAGGGTGTATGAAGAATGGAGACTAAAGATGGAGATGAGGGAAGCTTTCTTTGAACAGCAATATGGTGTTAGCAAATTAGTCAGCTCACAAGTGAGTCTGTATGTGGCTTAATGGGTTGGGTGTAGAAGTTTATTTTGTGCCTATTTTTGAGGATTTAGCAATTAGTTTATGGTCGACTAGCTTTTATGATTATTCTATTTGTTGACTGACTAGTTATCCCTTACTGACTTCTAGAGCAACTTCTCTTTGAGAGACACGTTCTCACATAGTCCATGACTCACCATTGTATGTGAATGTCTCATATCTTGGTATATGGATTTCATTTCCCTAGTATATCTTTGAGTTCTCCCTTTGCAAAGTTTTTATGCTTCTCTTTTCTCACAATCTCTCTTTCTTCTCTCATGTATTGTGCAATTTATTACAACAATCTTTTATGCTTCCATTGTTGCACCCACTTATAACATGATATCTGACATTCGTGTTCAAGCTCTAGGTACTAATTTTTATTGCTTCAAGTCTACTATCACACTACTCTATTGTTGACTAGTCCTCCTCGGTTTGCTACAATCCATGTGGCCAGTGTTTGGGTAGTTTTACTCTATTTTCATTTTTCAATATAGTTTTCATTTAGGTCTTTTACCCTACTTTTTTGTTATAAAGCTATACTTAATGTAGCCACTTCTTTCATTTTTGCACTAACTACCTACATTTTTGTTCTTTTGGCCCTTTGCAAGCTGGTCATCAATCTGCATTTGCTCATCAATCTGCATTTGCTCATCCTCTAGCTAATTATGGATGATTCTCACCTATCTAACTTGATTTTACCTTCATTTAGCAATCATTTTGGGATCAATTGTCTCAACACAATCTATGAACTCACATCAAGTGTAGCTTGTGTTGTGTTTTGGTTGTATTCTCTCTATGTCTCTCTTCTTTGTGTTATCTTATTATCCTACCCTCTCCAAATGGAACCTCCTTGTTGCTCTAATGATGATAAACTTCATGGCCCTAACTATCTTGCATGGTCCGATGTCATGAAAGCTTGGTTTTTGCACAATTGATTATGATACATTCTTTCAAGAGCTATTATGCATCCTTGTATTCTAGATCCTCTTTGAGATTATGGGATTGTGACAACTATGAGAAACCTATTCTCACATAGGAGTCCAATGATGCTCGTGCATACTTAGCCCTTCTTTTTTGCATTTCTAAAGAAGTTCTTTCGATAATTACCTCCTACAAGACCACTTTAGAGGTGTGGAACAAGCTATAAATGTTGCAAAAGGCTTTGTTAACCATCTTTGCAATGATCCTCTATGGACAACTCCGATAGCACTAAAGTTTGAGCCTAAAGATACTATTCAATCTTTCTTACTTCATGTAACACAAGTGTAGGATTGTACTCTACAAACTCCCTCTGGGGTTTGATAGAGTAGCCAATGCTTTACAAGCTTAGACATCCTCAATACCAATGAGCTTCCCTCATATGTCCTTAATGTTTTTTGGGCATGAGGCATCCTTTGTTAGCAGAGTATTTGTCAGCTCATGTGTGAGTCTGAGCTTAATCTGGGCTGGGCATTTTTATTAGGTATTTTAGGTATTTTTCTGGTGTGGCATTTTATGCCATTGGGGCATTTTTATGCATCAGTCAGCCAGCATTAATGCTGTCCGACCAGCATTATTGCTCCCCACTTTTTCAGCATATTTATACTCAGTGGCTCCTCCTCAGTCAGTCACTTCATCTTCACCATCTGCAGACTCTGTGGAGAGAGGAGCCAGTGCCAGTGCCCACGCAGCCAGTGACTCACTGTTGTATGCGACTGTCTCGTGTTCAGATATATGGATTCCATTTCCCGTGCATACATCTGAGTTCTCATCTGTATCGTGTTCTTTCTTTTCTCTTTTTGTCTTGTGTTTCAGCACTTTATTTCAGCACATGTTTATGCTTTCACCACTGCTCCACTTCTGACATGGTATCAGTTTTCAGGATTTGTGTTTCTGCTGTGTTTTCTTGCTGATTTCAGGACTGTTTTATACCCCTGCTGATCAGACGACTGCTGTCGCAGCCAAGCGACCTATTTTGGGGCTGTTTTCGGCCTGCGTTTTTTTGCAGTTTTGCCATCGCCTGCTGCCTCCGCACCCTCTGCTGCCTACGCACCCTCTGCTGCCTGCGTTTTTCATCTGTAGCTGCTGGCGACAGTTTTCTACCTGTTTTTCTCCAGTTTACAGCCTGCGTTTTGCTGATTCAGCATCTCTCGTGGTTGGGTGACTGTTACTTCAAGCCGTTTTCTCTGTTTTTGGCAGTTTTGACTGATTTTTTGACTTTCTGCAGCAGATTTTGTCTTCTATTGATCAGATTTTGGGTTCTATTGCATGTGAACTCTCTTTTTTTGTAGTCTGTGCTTGTGTTTTGGCTGTGTTTCCTCTCTAAATTCCATCTCTTCTCTACGTCTCTTCTTATCCTCTCCATATGGCTCCTCCGTGCACTTCCACTGATGATAAGTTACATGGACCTGATTATCTCACATGGAGTGCTGTCATGAAAGCTTGATTTGTGCAAAAGCGGCTATGGTACATCATATGTGGAGCTATTGCTCGACCTCTCCGTCCTTTTCCTCTTCCTGAAGACTTTGATGAGGACAACCATGAGGAAGCGGTGCTCACATGGGACTTGGACGATGCCCGTGCTTACTCGGCGTTGCTTCAGTGTATTTCTAAAGCGGTCTTACCGGCGGTTACCTCCTGTAGGACATCTCCTGAAGTATGGCAGAAGTTGCAGCAGATGTACGAGGCACCTTCCACCATGAGGGCCGTCACACTTTATGGCCAGCTCCAGCAGATGAAGTTTGAGCCGAAAGATACTATTCAGTCTTTTCTTCTTCGTGTTACGCAGGTACAGGACCAGCTTCGGCACATGCAATTTGCTCTTTCCGAGTTGCATCTCGTCGGAACGGTCCTCTACAAGCTCCCCCCAGAGTTTGATGGAGTGGCCAATGCTTTGCAGGCGGAGACATCATCGACTCCTGTCAGTTTTACACATATGACCTCGATGCTTCTTGAGCATGAGGCATCCTTGAGATTACAGGGGCGGCTTTCGGCACATTATGGAGGTGAGGCTTATGTAGCTTCAGAGAGGGGTGACGGGAAGAAGAAGACGAAGGCCCAGTGTTACCACTGTGGCAAGAAGGGACATTTGCGGAAGGACTGCAAGAAGTTAGCAGCTTCTAGGAAGAAGGAGCAGAAGACGAAGCGGGATGCTGACTCTACCGATGAGTCCTCTCCTTCATCAGACTCCGACTTCGATCCTCCGACCAAGGTGAAGTCCAAGGCGCAGAAGGGATCCTCTTCTTCGGATCGGGGGAAGGGCTTGGTGGCCCCTTCCTCGGCTACTTTCTAGTGGTGGTGATGAGGTCATCCCTCACGACTCTCTTGTGCCAGAGAGGGAGTGTGAGCGGGTGTTCAGATGGGGCAGCCGCGCCTCATCTATATTTTTATACAGGTGCACAGGTTCCAGAGAGGGACATCCCTGACGCATCGACTTCAGTCTGGCGGAATCAAATCCTGGAGCTGGGATTGACATCCAGGTTCATGATGAGCTGGTTATCTGACAGAGAGCGGGAGGCTTTCGTCTGGAGCTCACATGAGGGGACACTTTGGCGGTCTGGCCAAAGGCAGGGAATTCATGGTCACCTATGTTCAGAGGCATTTTTGACAGGATGGTCTTGTATGCTACTGCGAGACATTGGTGATGGACACAGAGACATGCTATGATCTTCTCTATTTTCAGGTGTTTGGTACGATCGACATCAACATCAGGTTCTCTCCGAGACACCTTGGTGGTGGCTTGATCACCCACTCCTTGGGTATCCATGGTTCTACTTGGTGGTTCTATGTTATATAGTTTCTGATCCCTTTTCATTGTACTATTGTATTGTATCAGATCACTCATGATCTGAGAGAGGGTGTTAGCAAAGTATTTGTCAGCTCATGTGTGAGTCTGAGCTTGATCTGGGCTGGGCATTTTTATTAGGTATTTTAGGTATTTTTCTGGTGTGGCATTTTATGCCATTGGGGCATTTTTATGCATCAGTCGGCCAGTATTAATGCTGTCCGACCAGCATTATTGCTCCCCACTTTTTCAGCATATTTATACTCAGTGGCTCCTCCTCAGTCAGTCACTTCATCTTCACCATCTGCAGACTCTGTGGAGAGAGGAGCCAGTGCCAGTGCCCACGCAGCCAGTGACTCACTGTTGTATGCGACTGTCTCGTGTTCAGATATATGGATTCCATTTCCCGTGCATACATCTGAGTTCTCATCTGTATCGTGTTCTTTCTTTTCTCTTTTTGTCTTGTGTTTCAGCAGTTTATTTCAGCACATGTTTATGCTTTCACCGCTGCTCCACTTCTGACATCCTTAAGGCTATAGGGTAGGCTTCCATCTCAATATGATGGCTACGATGAGGCAATTTTAGCTTCAAAGGCATGGCAAGAAGAAGAAGATGAACACGCCGTGATATCATTGTGGAAAGAAGGGATATCTACAAAAGGACCACCAAGAGTTAGTGACTTCACGAAAGAAGAAGGAGATGAAGAAGAAGCAAGATACGAACTCTTCCATAAATTCATCATCTTCATCCTCCACAAACTTTGAGTCAAATCCTTTGGCCAAGGAAAAGACAAAGCCCAAGGCATGGAAGGAATCGTCTGCTTGAAAGAAGGGGAAGGGCTTGGCAACCCCTCCCTCCAGTGCTTTCTTGTGTTGGTGATGTAGTCATCCCTCATGACTCTCCAATGCTAAAGAGGGAGTGTGAGAGGGTGATCTATACAGGTTTATAGATGTCTAGTAGGTTTCAAAATCTTGGAGTTGGGATTGACATCCAAGTTCATGATGGGCTATTTCTTGTCAAAGAGTGGGATTTTCTCCTAGTCTGAGCTCACATGAGGGGACTCTTTGGCAATCTAGCTGAAGGCAAGGAATCCATGATCACATATGCTTAGAGGCATTGTGGCACAGGATGGCCATGTATGCTACTATAAGGCATTGTTGATTGACATAGAGAGTTGCTATGATTCTTCTCTATTTTCATGAGCTAATATGATCAACATGGACATTAGGTACTCTCCAAGGGACCTTGGTGGTGGTTTGATTACCTACTGATTGGGTATCCATGGTCCTATTCTCATGATCATTATTGTATGCACTATGATTATTGTTATCATTGTATCATTGTATTGTACTAGATCGCCAATTATCTAAGAGAGGGTGTTAGCATATTAGTTAGAGGAAGGAACCTTGGGAATCCATGACGGCACACCCTTATTGACTTTTTTGGATAGATACACATGATACTTCATAGCATGCCCCACACCCATTCATGGTCCCAACATAAGGAGTAACCTTAGATAGAGCCACTGAGAGATGCAAAGCATGTTGCCCATAGCTTGTTGGTCAAACCACATCCCCACTCGAGGCACTATAAGGAGATACAAACGATATTGGCAGTTCATTGAGTAACTCCACCCTAATGCTTTAGCTTATCTATGCTGGATAGACCCATGAGAGGATCTTGGGATGATACTGATACCCATATTATTTACACATTGTATCAAATCCCTAGTGTCCTTTTTAGTATTTTTAGTTATTTGTTGTATCTACCTAGATGTTTCCTTTTAGATTATGGTTTCTTTATTGTACTTGGGAAACATTACAATTCCTTGAACTTTAAATGTATCTATTTTTGTCTCATAGGTCAAGTTGGCCTTTTATGGAAATCTCTCTCTCTCTCTCTCTCTCTCTCTCTCTCTCTCTCTCTCTCTCTCTCTCTCTCTCTCTCTCCAATCCCAAATACCATCTAAGCTCCTTTAGGTTACAACCAAGGATAAATGAGGCATAGAATCTCTAAAAACAAGTGGCATCACTAGATGGTGGTACAAAAGTTCTCAAAGTAAGTGGCATGACTAGATGGTGGTGGAGAAGTGATGGTTAGACAATAATATAACACACATAACAATAAGATTATGTCCAAAACAACTTAGGCATAGAAATGCCATAATTATACAACCTTAAAAGAATTGGATTGGTGAGAAGAGGCTATGAATTTTAGGAGCATGTCTCTAATTGCCCGTGGCAAGGGAGAGCCATCTCAAATAAAGAATATGGTATGAAAGTAAACTAATTATCATATGCATCCTTTATTACCGTGATATCTACCCTTTGCTAGCATAGTGAAATGGAATTAGGTGTTCAAAAGTGACATGACTTAGTTGATACCATGTGCTAAGAGGAATTAGTAGAAACGTCGAACAAAATAGTTTCTATTGATGGCATGCATGAAGGCAGAACAAGCAACTGCATAGATCATAAGGAGGACGATGAGCGTGATAAGGCTAATGGTGGAGAGGGTGTCAAGATCCTTGTGTAAGATGTATTTGAAGCGGGTGATGCACTCTTGTTTGGCGACACGGGGGTCCTCCGGGGGGAGGGAGGTAGGGTGGACAAAAGCAACATCATGATCACCATAATGATGATGGACAAGAACGTCATCGAGATGGTGATCATCATATGGATGGGCAAAACCCGCATCGTTGACATGGTAATCGTTATTATAAGTATAGGTGGTGGTAGAGTCAAAGGAGTGGATCTTGAGGACGAAGGTATAGATGGTGAAGGCTGCAAGGAGGACGAGGGCGATGGTGAGGAAGGCGAGGTAGAACCAGAGGAGGCCGGCCACCATGCGGCGGGCGCCAACGAGGCCGACGAGGGATACGAGAAGGAGAAGGGCTCCGCAGGCTAGAAGGAGGAGGTCGGCGCGGGTGCGGCAGTAGTGGTAGGGCCTCTGCGTCAGCCAGATGCCCCCTCCCACCATCGCCAGCGCCAGTACCACGCTCACCGCATTCACCGCCACCAGTATCCGTATGCTCAGAGGCACCCTCGCCACCTGCACGAGAGCCATCTCTCTCTCTCTCTCTCTCTCTCTCTCTCTCTCTCTCTCTCTAACTACACTATAATGTGCAGGAGATCTCAGACGAGTCTTACGATTCGCATGCCTTGCGTGATCCTTCATCATGCCTTCTCTCAAACTACACTCTACGATGTGGAGGAGAAGTCTATGCTTCGCATGCCTTGCTTGATCCTTCTTCATGCTTTTGGGCTCCTAGGGGTTTCTATGATAAGCGCTCTCTCTATCATTCGGCATTCATGAACGAAACATTCATATCCTAAAAGAAGTTTCGTGCACAGCACACGCACGCACACACCCTCTCTCTCTCTCTCCAATCCAAGAAGGTTTATGCCAGCATGATTTGCATGCCTTGCTTGAAGCTCAGTGCTTCGCTTTCGTAAACATCCCAATGTCTCGGTGTAATATATCTACATCCCAATGTCATAGACATTAGCGATGCACTTGACGCATTAATACCATTGGAAAAAGAGCCCGCACTTCACACTTCCAAACTCTTGATACCTCAATATAGCTATATGTGAATCATTAGGGACCCACACACAAACAAGCCTACATTATCTAGCAAATTATTTGCCATACCTCTTAGATTCTAATCTCTCAGAATGCCCCTTTGTGGTAGCTTTGTGAAGTAAAGAGCATATGCATTATCCTCCTTAATGCCACAAATTATGCTAAAGTGAACCTCTTAGCGTTACATAATGTTTTACATTGTAGATTCACATTAGTATTGCTTAGATTAGTTAGTAGTAAGCACAACCAATCAAAAGTTAAACTTGCGACTACAATTATCATAGTCTATCAAGCTTTTGATAAATTGAGAAGGCCCAGCAAGGCATCAACCAAGCTCAATGGGCTCATCAAGTATTGGATTATACTTATCGCCTATATTAATAGAATAATAGCTACAATTCATCAACGGATTCTTTTCAATAGCACATCCTTCATAACACCTAGTTGTTCACTATTCTTGAGTATCTTTGGAAATGCTCTATTGATTGGGTAATTTGTCCTTGGTCAACAACAATGATCCTGTTAGCAGTCATGTTTGTCATGCCTTGTCATCTCCTGCCTGTGAGCCTCAGTCTGAGTCAGATGAGGACTTTAGGAGCTCTGACTTGCCTATCACTTGTTTTGACGGAGAAGGTAGCTCATTTTAGAGCACTCAGTTTATTGCATTTCAGTGCATTTTCTCCTCCAGTCCGGATTTTATGTGCATTTCCCGGGGCAGTTTCTGCATTCTTCAGCCTGCCTCACCTGTCGGACATTGTCCACCCTTTCTGGGATTTTTCTGAGCATTCCTGGCATTTTTACCAGCATTAAATGCTGGTCGGATCAGCATTAAATGCTGGTCGGACATATTTATGGCCTCAAATTTCAAGTCGGCCAGTTTTTGGGTTTTTTGGCTATTTATAGTCATTTTCCACTTAGCAGTCAGTTGTATTATCATCTTCCCTCCTTCTTTGGCAAGTGCACACTCCGACTCCGTCTTCGGTGCTGCCGTCATCATCAGCCTGATCTGGTGCCCTCACTGACGCTTCGGGCTGTGTGCAGGGACTAATCAGTCCACAGTTTTGTATTCAGCATTCATTACAGTCAGTGCTGATTTTCTTCCTTCATTTTCTGTTGTCTCTCTCTCCTCCTTTGTGTTCGTGTTCTTCTTCCATTGCACACTCTCACATGGTATCAGAGCTTGACTGAGAGCACGAAGGACCTAACCTTGTGGAGAGATACCTCACCCCTCTTCTTCTGTTGTCACCTCATCTCCAACTGCCCAGGCGGCCCCTCCCGGTGGCCATTCTTCTTGCGTTTGCTACAGACGACTCCTCCAGAGACTGCCACGTCATCAAACGAAGCCCTCCTGCTTGCGTTTACCATGAGGCGGCCCCTCCTTAAGCTGGGCGACACATCATCAGGCTGCGTTTTGCAGATTTGGTGGTCGTTTCCACTCCTGGTGGTTCATCTCCTGCTGGCGACCCACTCCTAGGCTGTGTTTTGGTGCTTTCGGCTTCTGTTCTGGTGATCTTCATCAGATACCCTTGCGTTTTGCAACTCCAGGTGTTTGTAGGCTATCACAGCCTGCGTTTTGGTGGTTGGTGACTAGATTGCTGGTCATTATTCGGCATCGGCAAAGTTTTCTTTGGTGTTTGGTGTTTTACAGATTGGAAGATGTCTTCTCATCAATTTACGGGCTTTGATGACTCAGATGACGAGCTTTTGTCTCGACACTCATCTGAACGAAGGCGTGATTTTTATCATGAGGACCGTCGTCCAAAGTCTATTCCTCTTTCCCGTCCCCCTTCTATTCATGTATCTCGGTGATCCCCTTCCAGTGGGCCAAAGATGCATCCTTTGGTACCCCCTGTACAGGTACCCGTACTTCCTCAGCTGCCCAAAGAGGACCGGTTGGATGGCTCCAACTTTTCTCTATGGTCCTACAAGGTGGAGTGTATCTTGGACTCCTTCGATCTTTGGGAGCTTGTTTATGTTCCTATTCCCCGGCCTAAGGTGGATCCCGTAGATGGGACATCTATGGATCGTGCAGCCTTATGGGATCGGCTTAATTCTAGAGCCAGATCTTTCCTCTTTCTGAGTTTGCACGATTTTGTCCTTGTTCATGTTCACAGGTTGAAGACTACAGCACACATGTGGAGAAAGCTCGCGTCTCTCTATCAACAGAAGACGTTTGCCCACCGGATATCTCTCGAAAAGAAGTTGCGGATGCTCGCTATTGATGATAGTCCTTCCATGAAGGATCACATCAATAGATTATAGAATATGAGGGATGAGCTTGCATCCCTCGGTCGGACGATATCTTCTGAAGACATGGCTATGATTCTTTTGACTCAGCTACCATCGCCTCGGTTTGATGTCTTCTACACCAGCCTTCTTACATCAAGGACCCGTGAGAAGCTTCTATGGGAGGAGCTATCCCCGCTTGTCTTGGAGCATGACGAGCGACTCAGAGAGGTCAATGCTAGTGGATACGACTCCACTAGAGCCTTTGTTGCAGGTTCGGGAGGACAGAAGAAGAAGAAGACGAAGTCAAAGGCTAAGAAGAAGGACAGTTATTCAAGCTCTAACTCAGATTCAGTGAGACCGAAGTGCCCACACTGTGGGAAAGGGACACATCCCGAGGAGAAATGCTGGAAGAAGTACCCTCACCTTCGTTCGGGAGCGAAGGGTGGATCTACATCGGAGCCTTCTTCTACCTCTACACCAGCTGTTACCCATGAGTTAGTGTTCCTTCATATCCATGCTTTGGAGGAGGATCCTTCTTCCATGGCTGCAGTGTCTTCTACGCAGCCTTGGTTAGTGGACAGTGGTGCTTCGAGTCATATGACTCCCCGAGGTGATTTGTTACAGGATCCCCGTCCATCAGAGGGTTCAATCACTGTTGGTGACATTTTATCGATGCCTATTAGTGGTGTTGGTACATTGCCTTTGTTTACAGACCGACCTTCGAGCTCCTTTTCACAGGCCCTACATGTTCCGGATTTGGGCCTTCCCCTCCTCTCAGTTTATGGCCTTACGAGGCTTGGCACACGAGTGATCTTCACCGAGCATGCCGTTGTTATTGCGGATTCTTTTACAGGAGCTGTCTTATCTACAGGTTGGCAGGAGAGCGGGCTTTACATGCTCCATTCCCCTTCTTTGATGCAGGGTCCTCCGAGGCATTCTATTGCTACACCCATTCCCGCTTGTGCACCTTCTATTCCACAGGTTTCTTCCCATTCCCCACCTTCTCCTCCGGTGGTTCCCTCGTACCCCCCATCCCTTTCAGAGGGGGACGATCTCGGTGATGCAACTGTGGATTCCCTCGCCCCTAGTGTTTTAGAGGGGGATTCCCAGGATCGTGAGGAGCTCCTTCAACAGCAATCTATATCGACGAACTTCATTGACCTTGGCATTCCTCTTGCCACCCCAGGATCCGTTTCTCCCTTGGCCGTCAGCCACATCCAGGATTTGAGAGGGGGTGTTAGCAGTCATGCTTGTCATGCCTTGTCATCTCCTACCTGTGAGCCTCAGTCTGACTCATATGAAGACTTTAGGAGCTCTGACTTGTCTATCACTTGTTTTGACGGAGGAGGTAGCTCATTTTAGAGCACTCAGTTTATTGCATTTCAGTGCATTTTCTCCTCCAGTCCGGATTTTATGTACATTTCCGAAGGCAGTTTTTGCATTCTTCAGCCTGCCTCACCTGCCAGACATTGTCCACCCTTTCCGAGATTTTTCTGAGCATTCCTGGCATTTTTACCAGCATTAAATGCTGGTCGGATCAACATTAAATGCTGGTCGGACATATTTATGGCCTCAAATTTCAGGTCAGCCAGTTTTTGGGTTTTTTGGCTATTTATAGCCATTTCCCACTTGGCAGTCAGTTGTATTATCATCTTCCCTCCTTCTTTGACAGGTGCACACTCCGACTCCGTCATCTTCCTCCGTCTTCGATGCTACCGTCATCATCAGCCTGATCTGGTGCCCTCACTGACGCTTCGGGCTACGTGCAAAGACTGATCAGTCCACAGTTTTGTATTCAGCATTCATTACAGTCGATGCAGATTTTCTTCCTTCATTTTCTAATGTCTCTCTCTCCTCCTCTGTGTTCATGTTCTTTCGTTGCACACTCTCACAGATCCTCCTTAATATAAGCATGTCCTCTAAGGAGGATTTTTATAGACCTAGTATATTACATGGATTGGGCTACTTGTCCTGCAAAAGTAGTCATTACTATGTGTTTTGGAGGACCACCTCGGTTGCCATCCCCTTCACACCATGTGAATAGTACCTAATTTGAGGATAATGAAGACATGATTATTGTGACCAATAGTAGCAACTTCCTTTTGTCTCTAGAGGTGTGGTGAATGATCTCATCCAAGTGTGTAAGAACACAATGAGTTTTGCAATGCCACATAATTTCAACATGATATTTATTAATGGAGGCGAGGTAGATTTATCAAGGAAGATAAGTTTTTTGAGAGAGATTGGTATTAAAGTACATATATACAATTGTGTGTGTGTGTGTGTGTGTGTGTGTGTGTGTGTACTAAATAGAATGATCTCATCCAAGTGTGTAAGAACCCAATGAGTTTTGCAATGCCACATAATTTCAAACATGATATTTATTAATGGAGGTGAGGTAGCTTTATCAAGGAATAAGATCTAAGATAAGTTTTTTGAGAGAGACTCGCATCAATGTACATATATAAAATTTTGTGTGTGTGTGTGTGGACAATGTAATATGATATTTCATTGTTTTGTTATTCTCACAAATATGGGTTGCATTATTGAGGAAAATGGTTGGCATATGTTCCTTTACACACACACACACACCCACCCACCAGGAGTGGCAGGATGCACATCTATGTCATATTGACACCCTATACCCATGGTTATGCAAATCTAACATGTATATGCCATATAGTATAGCACATAGAAAATATGAAGCAAGCAATGCATAGACTAATGTAACAAACAATGATTTACATCTTATGTTGAAGACTTAACGACAATTTTCTATTGTTTGCATATGCAACTGATGTAATATCGTATGCCATATAAATAGGAATGAATTTTGAGAGAGAGAGAGAGAGAGAGAGAGAGAGAGAGTGTGTGTGTGTGTGTGTGTGTGACATTAATGTCCTCTAAGACACCTTAATGTAAGATAGAATGATATAACTCAAGATTTCATATACAATCCACTTCTAATGCTATTGGCACAAACAAAAAAGAACCAGTAAGGCTATAAGAGTTACTTTATAAAAGTTAACGAACCTAAAGTAGCCTAACACCCAAACCTTTTTAACTCTTCTATGATGGTTCCACCAACTTGATAAACCACCCATTAGCTCTCTTTTCTAGTTGCTTTTATCTTGGCAATCTCACTTGGTCATCGTTTAAGTTGTGCTAGTGTTACTTTATCTCTGATCCACATTTTGGTTCCCTTAAACATTTTGATTGCTTTGGAGCTTCAATTTCTTGTGTCACTCCAAGGTTGCTTGGTTCCCCTTTCTCTTCATTGTGATCAATTCTTGGTTTTGATATGGCATTTCCCAAAAAGTTCTTTCTTTGCACTACTTCCTCTACTCTCAAGAGCAATCCAACCCCGTCCCACAATGAAGTTCTCTGATCAAAGATACCTTGATGGGAGATGCTTTAGAGACAAGACAATTAAGATGTTGGGCAATAAATGGACTATCGTGTACTGCAATAAGTATGATCATAAATGATTTTACTGCACACAAAGGTTTGCATATCCTCTCTCTTTTCATCATGATCATTTCTTGCTTTTGATATGGCATTTCTAGAGGGTTCTTTCTTTGCGCTACTTTCTCCTCTCAAGAACGAACCCTATCCAAGGCCCCCACTTAACAAGTGGATCACATCACTTGAGCATTACAAGCAACAATGAAGACATGGGAATTTGCCATCTTGAAACATCCAACATCTGAGGGCACTATCTACCACAATCACCTCTTCCACACTCCATTGCTCTGCACAATCAAGTTCCTTGATCAGTGAGTAGTATCATCACCTCTTTCATGTCCCACAACTCTCCACAATGAATTTTTCTAATTAGAGATACATTAACAAGAGATGTTGTAGAGACAAGACCATCAAGATGTTGGGCAAAACATGGACTATCATGTACTGCAAAAAGCATGACCATAAATGGATTTGTTGCACAAAGATTCATCGTTGTGCTACACAATGGGATGTTACAAAAGTTTTAAGTTTGGTGGAAGCAATGGTTAAAGCATAAGTAAAACAGACATCGCATTTTTCGTAAATATAATATCTATCTACTTTATCTCATAAGCTCATTTCTTTATGCCCAATAAGAAGACATAATTTCACATTATCCCATGTAGAATCAAGACTTTTATAATGATCCTAACCACTCAGATCACCAAACTTTGGCATCCCTACACCACTGAACATAGCAGGGATGTACTCCTTCCCCCTCATTATCCATCCCAATCTATAAAGAGCTCTCCACTATTGTTTCCCTTAGGCTACACTCTGACTAATCATGGATCCATCTCGCACCTCACAAGTAATCTTCCACCTAATACTGTGATCCAACAGTCCTCAATAGACATCACAAGTGGAACTGGGTACCTACATCAAACAGCTATATTAATAGGTCCCAACCAGAGGTTCCATCTACCATTCAACATCCAACACCAACCTCTGTAGTTCTTACGTGTCTCAGTACAAAACCCAAGTTGAAGAAACTAGGTGGATTTACACTCGTAACATTATATCGATGTGATCCCTTAAATTATCCCAACCACAGGTCCCATCTACCATTCAACATCCAGCACCAACCTCTGTAGCGCTTACTTGTGTCACTGGAAACCTGAGTTGAAGAAGAAACTTGGTGGACTTACACTCATAACATTGTATCAATATGTTCCCTTAAATTACATGATCCATGGAAAAGCCAAGTCATAGTGATCCACAAGACTTTGTTTAGATCACATTTTCACAAACCAGGCAAGTAAGACCAGTTAAGATCTTAAGCTAACAGAGGAGCATTTCACATTAAACCTCATTCATCTCCTTTAAATAGCCCCAAAACTCAAAGTTAATGCTAATGAGCGTATCTATGCCCCATAAGTGAACTCCCACAATTTGGATGATTCCTCATCTATAAATAGATGGTGTGCTCAGCCACATTCCATCCACTGCATCCATTCACTCCAATCTTCATCACATGGCTGCTGCCTACTTCTTCAGGCTACTGCCCACACATCCTCAAGCTCGCCAGCTACTACACTACACTCAGGCGACCTGCCCAAATGCTAGTGACCTGATTTGGAGTGCTGCAGACTACTGTGTTGCCACCTCAGCAGACCACCCTGCTGTCCAGCCCATTACACAATCGACTTCTCCCAGCTATCACTCTCGGCTGCTGCTTGTGACCAGCTTCCGTCATTTTCAGGGAGTTCACTGTTGCATTCACCATCTCTGGCCCCAAAGACTGCTGCATTTCGATTTACAGCCTCATCTTAGCTCCAACTAGTGGTTACAGCACTCGAGATCGGTCTCACAGGACATGACACTCCAACTACTCCCTCAGCCTGCTCCCATAAGAGTCACTGGCCATTGGACAGCAATACTTTTGAGCATTCAGTACACATTCGTTCATTTACAACATTCATGCATTTACTTCTGAATTATCTTTCTTCTCTGTTTGCATTTTGAGCATTTTTATCAGAGTTATTGTGTTTTAGCCATGTTTGTACATTTTGTGTTTTCTCAATGCAAACCCTAGCATGTCTCCACCATAGGACTGTAAATCAATAGTAAAATCAACCTCTGTATTTAAATACATCCATGGCCCTCATGCTTTGAAACAAAGCTCGTCGGCTAAATTCCAAGTGCGCTAAGCTGCCCACTCTTCATAGTCACAAATTCAGCAGTCTCTTGCACCCTTAAGTCTCTCTTAGTCTTTCCTTTCAGCCAGTTAGTAAGGCCTTCAGAAATGCTCCTATTTTACATTGTCAACCAACGGTTGCAAATCAGAGGTGACAGTAGCATCCTACAGATGTCTCTTGCATATTATCTATGACACCTGCAAAGAATGTGCCAGAAACACTTATGTCCCTTGTTAACAAAGCAATGACTCTTGTATGTTGAAAACACAGATCAAGTGCTTCTACAAATACTCAATGCAATGCAAAAGAGCAGTGACATCTCACCAAGCCAAACTGCTCTTCATGGGCATTTGTCCAGCAGTCTCCATCCACCCTCAAGCTATCATAGTCTTTCTTGCCAGCCTTGTAAGGCCATCAGAGATGCTCCAATTTTACATTGTCAGTCGACTCTAGCCCACAATCATGCCATTGACTGGGCAAACAGTAATCTTGCACTATGCTCATTCCGAATTTGTAACCTCAGAGTAGGCTGCAGCAAGGTTTCTTTTGCTGAACCATAGAAGAGTAGGCTGAAGCAAGGTTTTCCTTTGTTGAGCCATAGAATTTTGAGGACACTTGTATCCTGTGTTGCTCCAGTTTTGAAACTGTAGCAACTCATTAAACCGCCCAAAGAAGGGAGCTCCACTAGATCCCTTATCCTTTCCTTAAAGATATTTAAAGGTGCAGAAAGACCACCACTTTACTATTGCACAACACCCTACTTTTGGGTACCAAGTCCACCTAACTCAATGCAGTAGAAATTATTATCCCTGCATCCAACAAATATCCTACCCCCTAACATTACTGGTGAAGAAAATACATCACCTGGAAGCTGGAAAGCTGCTATAAGTTCACAACTTTTCATTTCCTCATTCTTGATGTTTACATGTCCTGCACCTGCTTTTAAGTCCTTTTGTTCTTCATTATTCACCGCCGCCTTGTCTTGCTTCATATATCTCTCTCTTTTCAATTCTTCACCATTGATGCCACCTTCAGCAACATTATTGACATCACAAGAATCAGATAAAGCTAAACCACTATAGATTTTGAGTACATGGAGCTGTCCTGATGACCCACAAGCACACACCAATCTAAAGGTATGATTGTAAACAAGTGAGTCTTTGAGTTCTCCATGCATGAGTTCAATGGCCTCATCAATGCATGCAGCAGAAGTGATAGGTTCACCTAAACAGTGCTTCCATATGCATGCACCGTCCATCAGATCCAATGAATAAATCCAGCCATCCCTAGAGCATATCAACACTTGAGATGGAAGGGCTTGTGACAGGGTGGCCCCTGCAAATACTGGTCCCAGGGTGGTGTATTTCCATACAAGTGTACCATCTGGTGTAAGAGCTAATATAGAACCATTTACCAAACTGCAAATGACATAACCTGTTGAATAATCCACATTTAGGGACCCAAAAATAGGCACAGAGCTTGAATAAGTCCATAGAACCTCGGAATCAGAGGCATCTGATTTTATTGCAATAATTAATCCACTGGTGGTAGCAGCATAAATCAATCCTCGAGTAGAATCATGAACTGGGGCAGAAAAAATGCTCCCCTTACAGTCATACTTCCAAATGCACCTTTGTTCTAGAGAATCAATAAGATACAAATAATGATCATGAGATCCACACCAAATATTTCCTACAGTATCAAAAATGGGCTGGCATTTGACCTCAGCTCCAGTGGAGAATTTCCACATCAGGGCTCCTGTTGCAATATCCAAAAAATACAAGTAGCCATCATAGCAACCAACAGCCACCTGTTTGAAATCAGATGCAATAGTTGCAGTTGACTCTATACGGTCTCCTAAACCCCTTTCCCATATTAAACTGCCATTTAGAGCATCTATGCAGACAAAATTGTGTGCATGGGAGCCAATGAACAAATGCCACATTTCCCTTGACTGCACTAAAAGAGGTGATGCATCTACACAAGCTTTCAAAAAAGTTTTCCATAGAACAACAAGCATGCATGAATCACTCCCACCAGTCAAGATAGCATGGGGGGCACAAAGTTCACTACTTTCAGGCAATTGAACCAAAGAAACAGATTTATTACAACGTAGCCATGCCATAGGTCCTCTGACTTTTATATAAGGCCAGACATAGCTAAGTGTGTGATGACCTGAGCCATCATCTGATTTCCCTAGAACTTTCCCTTTCATGGATGACTCTGAAGAGAAGTTTGTGCTGGATTCATCCCTTTCATGTATACAGGCACTGAAGCTGGTATCCATTCTCATGTATTTAGTATTCCTTGTAATTAACGTGCCCTCTCCCCTTTTGGTAGTTGAATTATGTTTGGTGTCTGCCTGCTGAGTTTTTAAAACAGCAGTTGAAACATGTTCGGTGTGTGCCTGCTGACTCTCTAACACAGCTTCTAAAGCAACAACAGAACTGTGTTTATATAAACAGTGCATATCTATCCCTAGAATATGGGCTACATGTGCCGCAGACACAGATGTCCCACCCAGAGAAAAAAAATCATCATAAATAGAGACGTTCTCTACAGACAGTGTGCACTCAAAGACCTGTTTGATGTATCTTTGCACACGTGTCATTTCTGGGTCTGTTTTATGGGATTCATGGTACCTATCCATTTCAATTCTTGAAAGAACCTGGTAATCCACTTTAAGAGAGTCAACTGAAGGTAATGATGGAAGAAAATTGAAAATTGTAGGTATCATTGCTGCAGGTAACCTTTCTGTCAGCCAATTACGTAAAGAATCTTCCATTGCAGGACTGGACCAAGTTTTAGCAGAAACTTCTGAGCTTGAAAAAGACATCTGCAGTGAAGAACTTGAGGAGCCAGCTTCATGCTGCAACTTTGGTACAACAAATGCTACAATTTGGTGGTCACCATCTACAGTTGGCTGGGCAATCACAGCTACATGAGCTACATCAGGATGCATCTCTATGTTACTTTCAACCTCTTGAAGGGAGACCCTATGGCCATTTATTTTCACTGTGCGATCTTTTCTCCCCAAGTAAACTAGATTTCCATCTTCCAGCCTCTTGACATAGTCACCTGTTCGGAACATACGTTGAGTAATCTGTGCATTACCAGCATCTAAACTACTCATTAGATTCACAAATTTCTCACTAGAGCTCTCACTGTCATTTGAATAACCTAAGGCAAGTAACACTCCGCCAACCCATAGTTCTCCCTCTTCAGTTTGGTCAGAGCTTGTTGGTGATATCCAAACATAACTATCTGGCAGAGGTTTCCCAAGTGGAACGCTATTCAAACCTTTCAAGAACTGATTCTGCTCTTTCCACAGTGCTCCACAGTCGAAAAACAAGCAGTCCCCTGAAAGCTCAGTACTTCCATACAAGTTTAAAATAGTGGCTTGTGGAGCAAGTCCATGTAAAACTTCCACGAGCCAAATGGGTAACACTTCACCACTCAGCACCAGGACCCGTAATGACTTCAAGGCAGTCCTTCCATCAGATGTCTGTAATACTGGAAGCAGTGCACGTATCAAAGATGGAACAGCAGTAAGCCTGCTGATGCTGTATGCTTGAAGAAAGGGAATAAGTGCCAAAGGATTTCTGAACAGATCTGTAGCAGGTGGCACCAACAATGATGAACCACTGATCAGGGGCCCAAGGAACTCCGTTAGATGATCAATGAATGATACAGAAGTCTTGAACATTGTAAGATCACATTGAAAGAAAGGAAACTCATTTTGCATCCACAGCAAGCGATTCAACAGACCCTCTTCAGTTCCAATGACCCCTTTGGGCTTGCCTGTAGACCCAGATGTATACATGAGATAACAACCATCCCTTTTTTGCTGGCCATGGCAAAAGCACCAACAGCTGCTACGGCGCTCAAGCTTGCAACAGTTCATTACAAAGTCTGATCCAAGGGAGAGGAGAGGAAACTTGGCTGAAGACAATGCATCTACAAAAGTAGACTTCTCTTGTGCGTGCGTAAGCAAGAAGCAGGGCTTCGCATCAGCTAGCACTCCCAACACTCTCTCAACAGGCCAAAATGGATCAAGTGGTACAAGAAGAGCACCACATTTAAGGACAGCAAGAGTTGCAACAATGTATTCTACAGATGGGCTCATCAATATCCCCACTCTCTTCTCACATGTCCGTTCAAGGCAGAGTTCATGTGCAGTGACACTGGAAGAACCAACACCCATGTCCTCAGAACTGGTGGAACTTGACAGATTCCCATGCTGACAAATGTAATGAGCTAATTTATCAACTAAGTAGCATAATTCAGAATAGGAGAAGGCCACATCACCATGACACAACTTCACCTGCAATGAAACAGGCTTAGCAGGGACCCCATCCTCTGAAGTCCCACTTGTGTCTGATGCATGTCCCACCTGCTTTTCATCCTGTGAGGCTGAGACACTCTCTTCTTGCACGCTTTCATTATGGTCAAATTTTTCCGTAGTTCTGCCAGATTCGACAAAAGCACCATTGACAGCTTCTTCTTCCTCCGGCCTTGATTGATCACCTGTTTGATATGCAGTCACACTTGTAGATGCATGTCCCACCCGCTTTACATCCTGTGAGGCTGAGACACTGTCTTCTTGCACACTTTCAATACGGTCTAATTTCTCCGTGGTCCTGTCAGACTCATCAAAAGCACCGTCGACAGCTTCTTCTTCCTCCAGCCTTGATTGATCACTTGTTTGATATGATAATGGAAACACGATCACTTCTTTCCACTTTCCTGTAGCAGACAAGCTACTGAAGGCATTCGCCACTGGTTTGTTGGTAAGACGTGTTGGAAGCCTAGAAGCCGCTTGGACAACGGCTATATGGTCGGGGTAGAGCGACGCGATGCGAGCGAAGGAGCAATACAAGCAGCGGTCAGCAGAGCCGCACTCTTGTACGGCCATGGCGGTGAATTCGCATATCACGATGCAAGAGAGCCTCGGAGATGTCAGGGACGAAAGAAAGAGAAAAGCAGTCCCCGTGGGACCAGAAATGACCTCCAGCCGCTGTGACCATTGAAAACTCTCTTAACGATTTACACTTTAGAATGGTCACATTGGGTAGAGATGCCCCATTTATAAACTAGGTTGACAAGTGTAATTCACTAAAGGAGTATGAAGTTCTATACGTAGTTTTAGTATATTTGATATGTAGCAGTTTAACTAATGATGTTTAGACCTGCGTCATGTTTTGAAATATATTTGTTGATAAGTTTTTGTGTTATTTAAATAAATGGAGGATGTTGAAAGGAGAATATGTATGCATATGTAATTCAAGTCACATATCGTGATTTTGAACATTCACACTTCTTTTGGTATGTTAAATGAGGTTTCTTCTCTTCAAAAAATAATACTTTTTACATCTTGTTGGATGTCCTTATATGTTGTTGTACCCTGTCACATTTATGAATGGTGGCCTGCTCAAAATTCCTAGCTTTGTTTATGTTATGTTAACCTTGAAGTTATCCTCAAACGGTTGGAATGTTTCTATGTCTTTCTTCATTTTCTTAATAGGATTTCTACGGTTTTGTTGGATTCTTTTCTCGATGTCCATCGTTTGTCCTATGTATTGCTTTATGTTTTTCTTACATCTTATGATGTAGATGAAGTACTTACTTTTGTATCTTTGCATTGGTGCTTCTGGATTGGCTCGTGGATCTTGGTTGCAGATGATGCCGAACAATATGGAAGTACTTGAGCTAGTAGCAAGATGCCTAGTGATATTTTCCATACTCATCTGGTTTGTTGTACGTACCTACAATTCTACGTATATGCAAGACGGTTCTCGATAGGGTGCTAGGTATTCTTGTGGTCTTGAATGTATATCAGGAACATCTACATACATAGATGAATTTGGTTAGGTAAAGTAATCTATTAGTTTTTAAATACATAGGAAGAATCATTTGGTTTATGTGTACCTCATCCGAAGTCATCTTTGCCTTGGCAGGTGTTGTGTATCTATAAAGGAGAAAATGAGAAAAGCACATTTGTTTGTTAATAAATCTATTAGTTGGAGATAAGAATTTAGAGAACACATTGGTCTATTAACAAACAACATTTGAAAGAAGGTATAGAAGTTTGATTTATTACTTGCTACAAGAAGTGTATGGGATTGTTGTGTGATAGAATGTGTTGTGTTTAATCTTTTTTTTTAAAGTTGTGTTATTTCTTCACTTGAGTCATGGTATCAAGAAAGGTGTCGAAGCAAAAGGCTGATGGATTTGGAAGGCTGATGATCCGTGAATTTCTTCTTTCGGTTAAGCAAGAGAGCATTACATACACAAGTCCTAGCATGTAAATGCTTCTAATGTATAGAAGTGCTTTTTGGTTCATGGCAGCTCCTTGCGATTTGTGACCGGTGATGGTGTATGTGAGGGTCAAAGAGAACGTAGATTTGTGGTACCACTTGCTATTCAGTGCCTTGCATTGATGCTTGTTGCGCCACAGGGTGAGCTGTTGGTTCCTTGAAAGGATCGTGACTTGGATTCCTAATATCATTTTTTCAGTTATTGTGTCAATAGGATTGATCTTACACATCGAACTGTTTGTTGCACCTATGGTGAGGTCAATGTTCTCAGTTATCATTGCAGTCACCCCAATTGCTATCTTATCTATCTTGTGGAATTTCTTGTCATGTTTTTGTGTCAATATGGTTGATCTTACATATCGCACCATTGTTTGCTGCACCTATGGTGAGGTCAATGTTCTCAATTATCATTATAGTCGCCCCAACTGTTATCTCGTCTATCTAGTGGAAGTTCTTGTCATGTAGCCAGGTCTACAATGTTGGCTCGTCGTTGCATTCATTTGAATATTGACGGTCTAGATCTGTTCAATTGTGTAGCATTTGTGTAGAATCTACTTGTTGTACTTGCAAACATCTTCCTTGTGTGTGCATATGATTGTGTTTTTTGGTCGATGAAATCTAGGACATCCTTCTCATCGATCATGCACTGACATAAGCATTCATGTATCTCTCGCTTTGTTGGACAACGATGTGACTGAACACTTGTAGAAACTATAGGAATGGCAAGTCACGTGCATGTCGAACTGCAGTTTGGAGAGTGTGTTGCTTTTCATATGCCTAGTACGAAGAGGACATGATGTGACATTGTTCATAGAGCTCGGTTTGATGGTTGCAAATAGGCAATAGCTGTGCAAGATTGCCAAATAGTATCAGAGCTTCTTGCTGAATGGATTAAGTAGCAAGCCTTGGCAGACACTCACTATCTGATGCATTATTATATCAAACATTGTCCTTGTTAACATGGACATCTAATCAATGATGATTGTGTCAGCTTCTCTTATTGCAATGTAGTGTTTTTCCATCTCTTGCAATTATACTCGATATTGCTATGCATGTACTGGTATCTTGAACTAGTGGTAGACCGTGGTGGATAGGCTGCAAAGTCTAGTCGTAGCTGCTTCTATGCTTGTTGTCAACAGTACACTCTTATTCCTGGCAATGAGGTTGTAACTGTAGTAACATATGAGGAAGCTTTTTCCACTACTTGGTGTGCCACTGACGATGTGTAGGCCGTATGTCGCATTGATGAGGTGGTTGTAGATAGCTTGTCGTTCTGTTGTTAGAGTACTTTCAGGAATTGTTTGGAACTCTTTTATGAGCTACAACATCTTTATCTGTATTGATGCAACAACACTTTCGCAATCAAAAGCTATTGGAGGTACTGTGAATGTCACTAGGTTGTCTTTGATGAAAGGGATCTTTTGAATGATCATGCTCATGAGTTGGTGGGTTTGGTATGAGGCGAGCAAGTTTCTTTGCGTACAATCCATGATTATGAACATTCTGAGGTCTTCCTCGTCGAACACAAGACCACGGAATTGGCGCTCAATATAATATGATTGTGTCGTGATCTCAATGCTTATTAGTTCGCTCTCTAACCTGACTGTTTTTTGTTGCAATAATGTGTTGAAGAAGAAACCTTCAATTTGGTGGCCCAGGTGAAAATCGATGAAATGTACCAATCTCGTATACTTTTGCATCGTATTGCCGTAAGTATCATGGAGAGTGGGTTTGTGATCAGATGCAGTGGTGGTTTTGGTGATGCTATAGTTTTTGTGGTAGTGGTAGAATGCTAAATGCTCTAAGCTCGATGGTCGAACATAGTAAAGGTCTACAGGGTGCATGATGATATTCCGTGTCCTTGTGAGATTCCGCTATCATATTTGTATAGGGGAGCTGTCAATGTACTCAACAGACTCGCTTCTTATGACTATCGAGATCTATAAGCAATTTAATGCCGCTTCCGGGAATGACACTAGCTTGCATAATATTAATTTCTGGTTGTTAGAGTCCAAGTCCTGCAATCCAAGTCTATTGGCATCTTCTGTCTGGATGTTTATCTTCCCAATCAGCTCCACCTTCATTGTGTACTTGAGCAAGTAGTAAGAGATGGAAGAGTTCGTTACTCATTGAATATTCATGTGTGCTCCCTATAGGGGCGATAACATTGGGTGATAAGACACAACATTTCGGTGCTCATCTCTAGGACGGTAGTAGATGTATCTTTGAGTTTCAAGGTCTATTGTTGGTTCTAGATGATCGCATGAGGCGTACAAAAACCCGTACTTGCATTTACCATGGCTGCTACTTTTTCTTATGTAGTAGGCATGACATCACCTATGAATTTGCTTTGCCATGATGTGGGTTCTTAGTTTTCTTATTGAACTGCACCGATCATCATTGGATGGAATGTACGTGCATATCTCGTTAGTCATATTTGCAACATCTGCCTCATGTAACTATAGGATTATGTGTGCATGTAAGGAGCCCCTATGTTGGATCTCATACTTAATGACATGGTGCTGGATGCACCCTACATATGTAGGTCTGCCAAGGATGTACTGGTTGAAGAAAAGATGGAACTTAGTGTGGAAGAGGATGGCGCACTCAATAGGACAGTCTTTCCATGAGAATTTAGGATTGAACTCCTTTGCAATGCATTCCAACTTGTTGATCTTGGCCCAACTTGTACTAATGACCTCATCTATAGTAGTGAATGTGAGGAAGAAATGAGGCATTCCCCATGTGTCGACCATTGTGATAAGGTCTCTAAGTTACGCTGGTGCCAAGATAGGGATCCCAGTATTGAGGTGGGAACATTGTTTTGGAGGATGTGCTTGACGATCTCTTCATTGGAACTGTGCTTGTTTGCATGCTTGTAGTTGTTAATGTCCCTTTACAAGCAAGTCGTGCTTGTGGTGTTTGCAATCAAGACAACATGTTTTAGCTGGTATAGAATTAGAATGTAAGGCTTGTGTAAAGTGTATACAAAGAACAGGGTTGAAGCGCGCATCTTGATGTATTTGGTAAGGTAGATGTTGCCAATGTAGGCACCATGACCAATGAGTTTAAGCCTACATCTTGATGTATTTGGTAAGGTAGATGTTGCCAATGTAGGCGCCATGACCAAGTGGGAATAAGAACAAAAACACTACATTTTCCAAGGTGTTATCTAGGCAGGGTGAGGTTCTTGCAGGCAAGCCATTTGTCATGAGTGTTGTTGTTCTTTCAACGAGATGGTTATTATTCTGTCATATATTACATACAAACCCATGCTGATCGGTTCGTTGGAATGCCTGGCTCAACTTCTCATGATCTGCTTGGAGCATTGGGTCAAATGGAGAGCTTTCAGGATGGAGCTCTATAATTCTTTTGATGGATTTCTTGATAAGGATAAAAAGCCATGTCCTTGGATTAGATGTTCTGCTATAGCCATGTACTTCTAGATCAATGGATCATGTAGCATGTTGAAAGCAAACACATCTGCAATATCGGATGTAGTCGAGTTAATTCTAGTAGATGAATGTGAAAGTGATCCATCATTCCAAGAGACTAGAGGGTTATCAAGAATAGATCAATGGTCCAAGGTTTTGTTCACAATCGGTCTTGTCATTTTGTAGACCAAGATGGATGTATCAATGATGCTGAATAGTTGAAGTTGTAATGTCTTTTCATTGAGAAATCGTTTTGTGTAGTTTGGTAAGAGTGACACCATGTATTTGTTTCTCTCTTTCTTCGCAAGACGTGGCCGCATTTAGTTATCATTATGTTGACTCCGTGTTGATGGCATGCAAGGATAAGAATAGTGCTTAACAAAGCCATTGTAACTTGAATTTCTTCTGTAGATGGATCGTTCTTTTGCAAGTTGATAGCATGATGTTGCATTGTGACTATACCACAGGATGCATGCATTGTTAGTCTTCCAATGATGCTTTCATATTCTGTCACCCAAGATGATTCGGAACTTTTCTATGTCGTACCAAGTTGCAGCAAACGATTTTAGTGATATTTTCCTAGAAGCCATAGTTTTCCTTTTTTTAGAAGTCTTGAAGGATGCCTTGTGACTTTGTTTCTTCACAGTATTCATTGATGTTGATGAGAATAATATGTTTTTATAATAAAACTACAGTATACTTGTTCATGGAAAAGCATGCTATACATCGTTATATTTTTTTAAAGGATAGTTTATTTTTCGACGTGCAAGAATGATGTTTTTTTTCTTCTTAATAGTAATTCTAATAAAATAAATGAATGAAATCCATAAACAATAGCAGTACTTCAAAAACTTAAAAAAACTAAATGAAATGAGAAAAGATGCTATATAGTATGCCGAAGAGTTGGCACAAATCTCTTCATAATTAAATAATTATGAAAGAAGGTGTCATTCCCCCATTCATTTAAAATATCCGATTTGTTGAATTTTTATGTTTTCATTTTTTTCAGTATGTTCAAAAGTTTGTTACTTTTTCGCCATACGTTCAAACGATCGTTAATAATAACAGTACTTCAAAAACTTTTAAAAAAAACTAAATGAAATGAGAAAACATGTTATATAGCATGCCGAAGAGTTAGCACAAATCTCTTCATAATTACAGTTCTTCAAAAACTTTAAAAAAAAATAAAATGAGAAAACATGCTATATAGCATGCTGAAGAGTTGGCACAAATCTCTTCGTAATTAAATAATTATGGGAGAAGTTGCCATTCCCTTGTCCATTCAAAATATCTAATTTGTTGAAGTTTTAAGTTTTCGTTTTTTCAGTACGTTCGAAAGTTTGTTACACTTTCATTTTTGGCATACGTTTAAAAGATCGTTAACAATAATAGTACTTTAAAAACTTTAAAAAAATAAATGAAATGAGAAAACATGCTATATAGCATGCCGAAGAGTTGGCACAAATCTCTTTGTAATTAAATAATTATGGGAGAAGGTGCCATTCCCTTGTCCATTCAAAATATTCCATTTGTTAAAGTTTTATGTTTTTCGTTTTTTCAATACGTTCGAAAGTTCGTTACGCTTTCATTTTTGCCATTCATTCAAATATCGCTTTCTTTCATTTTCGTTTCACTACTATTTAACTATTAACTAACATAAGTCTATTAACTAATACTACAACTATTAATTACATACTAACTATTACAAATACTATTGATATTACAAAAGTGTATCTAATTTACTAACTGCAACAGAACTATTAAAATTACTAATAAGTCTAACTAATGAAGCACTACTAATATTACTAATAATTTTAATTACTAATACTAGAACTGGTAATTAACTATTAACTAGTATAAATACTACTAATACTATATAAGTCTATCTAATTAACTATTACTAATACTACATTAGTCGAACTAGTAGCCCCTCACAGCACCTCGCTAGCATCCAAGCGATTCGCTAGCTTTGCCTTGCAAACACTACTGATATTACAAAAGTGTAACTAATGAACTAATTATACTACAACTATTAATATTAATAATAAGTCTAATTACTAATACTGCAACCACTAATTAACTATTAACAAGTACAAATACTACATAAGTCTATCTAATTAACTATTACTAATACTACATAAGTCAACCACAATGGTGGCTATTGCTACCCCGTTGCCTTACAGCTGGCCCGTGAATTCCTTATCTCCATCCAACATCTAATTACGTATACTATGCCTCTCTCTCTCTCTCTCTCTCTCTCTCTCTCTCTCTCTCTCTCTCTCTCTCTCTCTCTCTCTCTCTCTCTCTCTCTCTCTCTCTCTCTCTCTCTCGTTCTTTGTCCTCCTTCCTCTCATGTTGTGTTGTCCCCCTCTTGCTCCTTCTTACTCGTTCCTCTTGTGCTAACCCCTCTACGATCCTTGCCCAAGGTACAATACAAGTACATGAATCAGTTTGGCCTACTCGAAAAGTTGTGGTTGATGTTGCCCATCTCAAGGTTGAGGCTAGAAGGATGTGTGGGAGATGACTTGGCCACTAGTGAGGTTCAACCGGACCTTGCTGAGGGTGACCTAGAAGTTTTATGTTGCTGAGGAGGATCACATAGTCGACACATTAGGATGATGAGACGTCAAACCACTAGAGGATGCTGCAATCATTCTTTGCTTCCTGCTAGAGGACCCCAAAGCGGGGCATCTTCCTAGTGTTGCACACTATAGGCGAGTGCCCTAGGGCTGACACAAAGCGCGGACTGCAAACCACTTGCACGTCTAGGAAGACCATGAAATTCTCTGTTGACTACAAAGTCATGCATCATGGATGGCACTCTCATGGTCAAGTTGATGCCCTTGGAGTGAACACCTTGCTTAGAGATGTGAAAGTAGGTGAGGTGCAAAGTGAAGAGTGGGTTATAGTCAAAGGCTACCATCTCCCCCATGCGAGGCTTGATCTTGGGGGTGGTTGGTCATGGCCCAAAGTGAGGCCAGTGGAGCTAATTCTATGTTTTTGTCCTACATGGGGGTATACCTTCCCACTATTTCTAGATCCCTCCCTGTCTGCTTGATCTACCCGCACTTTGTGCAGTAAATCATCCTTCGAGGAGAGACAACAATTAAAGCTTTTGTAATTTACAAACTTGAAAGCCCTAAAATCTTTCAAACATTTAAGCTTTTCCTAAAAAGATTTTCTTCAATTTTGGGCGTACACTTATTTTTTCCTTCTTTAACCCAATTTAAAAAAAAAAGATAATTACAAAATGTCACATAATTGCACTTGTAACTAGGTTTCACACGTTTGAATGGTTGCACTAGCTAGAGGTCCTTTCTAGCCCCCTTGAGGATTCCTCTTCTCTCTCTTTTCGTTACTGACCTCTCTCGCATAGTGATCTCACATAGTGATATGCAAATAACTTAAAGGGCCAACTAGTTTACACAAATTAAAGTGTATATGTGTTTAAGTTGAGTTCAATTCCCATGGACAACTCAATCTTAATTTGCCTCGCCCACATGGGTGGACTTGGCATCTTAATAAACCAATTGCATTACAAAAAAAAAGAATAGTCCAACTCAGCACCCACTTTTTGCTTATTAAGGAAGCTAATGATAGCGTGGGGAAAAAGGATCATTTCCATAGCGATCAAAGGTAACCAACCACATGGTACCAATTTATGGTTAAACAAGGGTATATTGGCAAGCATAAGAGTATTGTCTTTTTTTTCTTTTAATAAACACACTTTCGGGGTAGCTTGATTCTACTTGCTTGCTTGCTCATTTATCGTTTTTAGTATCCTCGCATTTAGAAAACGTGTATTATTTTCCTTTGTAAGGATGCTAAGAAACAAAAGGTATTGTGGATTAGTGTACTACAAATCTATGCAAGATATCAACAAAACATCAAAATTTTGAAAACAATATAGATTCCACGTTCTGATATTCCATCACAAATTATTGTAGACAAGACCTTCAAAAATGAAAGATAGGTTCTATGGCTCAAAAGGTAAGATTATATAACTATAAAAAGGCTATCAAATCGAAGTTTGCATTATGAAATGTTTTCGCACTTGTTTTTGAAGCACCATTGCAGCAACTTAAAATAGTATTACACAAATAGACAAATGCAACATGATGCATTGATCTATGATCCCTTTCCATCATCAAAGCAATATGCATGCACTTTAGCATAGGTGGGGTGGCCAAGCTATGAGGGCTAGGTATGCCATGCTATGGTGGCCTACACCTATCATCCATGCTGCCAAATGCCCCACCATAAGAACTGACAGGTTTGCCAATGATGTCTTGGCCCCTTGATTGAAGCCATGACTCAGTGTCAACCTTATTGTGTGCTCAAACATCACCGATGCTATCATGATCACCCAAATTGAATGGCTACCCACTAATGTACATATGTCATGCGCCATAAGCTACGTCACATGAATGATGAGATAGGTTGGCCTCTTGTTGGTGGAGTATCAATCCAGCATAAACTAATAGGTAGGGCAAAGATAGATAGAGAGAGGGGGGGCAGAGGCAAAGACAAAAACAGGTAATGAAAGAGAGAAGGAGGGAGGGCACATGCTAACCAAAAAGGAGAAATGGAGGAAAAGAGAGGGATGAAGGGCACAAAGAGAAAGTTGCACAAAGCAAGAGAATCTAACCTATCCAACTAAAGTCAACTTTAACTACAAATGTAAAAGTAGGTCATTTAACTCAAGTTAACTAGGGTTAATTTTTTATACACGAACCACCTTGTCACAACACCATTGTAATAGCATATGCCCTAATGGGCAATGCTAAAAAATATAAATGAACTATGGAAGTTTGCAAAAGAAAGGTGACTTGTTGCTCATGTGCATCGGACATGTCCTTTGTAATGGCTCACTAAAAGTCCTTTCACTTTTAACTCTTCCTCATGTGTGTAAGGTATTAGCCTTTGCACATGGCTATGATGGTGAAGGTTAGGTCATCTTTTTCTTACATGAAAATGGCATGTTAGTAAAGATAATTCATCTCAATTCAACAGTGCTAGTCATCAACAACTACAAGGAAAAAGTTTCTTAAGGAGTCTCATCTTGTTAAGACTTGTCCTTTAGGACACATGGCCAAACCTCATTTGTCTCTTCTAAAAAGATGGTTTATCCTTAACCAAATACCATAGTTTCCATGTGTATTCAATTTGCTAATTGAACTACCATGGTTCATAATTGTAACCTTCTACCACGATTCATCATATGCAATGGCTAACAATGAGAAAAGGAAGCACTAATGACATATCACCAAATGAGATTGGAATTTCACATCTAGATGGATGGAAAAAAAGGATTTATTTATGTGGCACACGAAGCCATGATCCAAAAATAGAAAATTTTAAAGAATAGCAGGATGTTATTGCATAAGGAGGCAATTATTTGTTCAGCCAATCACATTTCTAACATTCTCTCTTAAGGGTAGTCACATTGACAATTGGTTAATGTCATCAATAGGCTTTTCCTTGGGATTACTCAATTGTCATAGCAAACAAATCTTGGGATAGTTCCAATGTATATTAGCATTTGTATGATAATCTCTCCTCCAATCTATTTAATTGTAGCTACATCTATCTATGGGTTGTTCAAATGTGTTTGTCAATTCTTCTACATGTCTATTGTTTCTTTTTTCCCTTACTACCTAGCACCACTATTGCTACACTTTGTTTACTAATTTTGATGTTTTGTACTTAGTTCAATAAGGCCTTTCCCTTCCAAGTGCACCATAGCATCTATATGATTGTCTCTCCTTTAGTTTGTTCAATTGGATATCAATCTGGCATTTGTTTAGGTACATTTGTCATGTCTTGTTTGTGTTTGTCATTTCTTATTTTTTACCTAGCATCACCATTTCTAATTACATGGTGAGATCCATAGACTTCAAGCATTGATGGCCTTTGTCTCCTTAATGCATGTGCTTAAGTCTAATAAAGCTTTGCTATCCATCTTGAGTTACTTCTTGATCTCTAGGCTAGTGATTCATGCTTGCATGTGTTGCGCATAAAATGAATGAGCTTTTAATCAAGCTACAATCCAGAGAATCAACTTTGATAATGAAACATCATGCCATTCTAACCTTGATGTGTTTTGACATTCTATGGATGATATGCCCAACCACCAATAGGTGGGGCATGAGTGATTTCATTTTGGCAAATCATGCCCATGCGATAATTTATGTTTCCAATTTTGATGTCACAAATCATGCAACCATGAGTTGCAACTTGGGCTCAATAGGTATCAGCTTTCTAGGGATGCATCATGGGTGCTTATGATGATAAGATACATGAGCAATTTGCTCCATTTTTTGGGATCTTTATGATGCTAAATTATTGTCTTAGCTCCATTGTTTAGGATTGTTGTGATGCTAAATTATTGTCTTAGCCCCATTGTTTAGTATCTTTATGATGCATGTCTTTGTCATCAATCATGTTGATATTTTACTCCTTTGCATGTGCAAAAGTCTAATAATATGGCCACGAAAACTTCTTATCCAATCCCATGTAGAAGAGGAGATGTGGACCTTTAGTTCTCACAAATTTTTGGCTCATAGTCCTCATGGATACCCTTTACCCAACCCTCACCATCTCAACCACAATATTATAATCCTCTTTAACATCTTGGAGCACAAATGTTTTATGGGATACATGGTCATTTTGTTGAAAACATGTCCTCTCTTTCATTCCCAACTATCAACATGCCAATTTACGTATAAGCTGGTTCCACATGATTGAACCAAAACCAACTTGTAGAGTGCACATGAAATGGATGCAACTTTAGCCCTTACAGCTAGAAAAAGGGTTAAGAGAGGTAGAAAGTTGTCAAACACAATAATGTCCAAGCATCAACATGTGCTTATAAGAAGTCCAAAAAGGAAAAGAGAAGACAGATTAAAAAGTTATTGAGCTGGAAGCAATGGAAGAGACTAGCAAATAAAAGTAATGGAAGGGTATTGGGTCATTAGTTTTTGCCACCATGAGCATGGTGCTCTCAATGACGAGTTCAGCTAGACCCAAATAAAGATATATACTTGTAGTCCAAACTTGTAAACAAGTTGGCATCCACATTTCTTCATTTTGACAAGGGTGGTGAGATGTGTCAAAAAAATGGGGGCATAATTATGACCCTTATCAGGCTAAAAGGCTTCATAATTCCATATCTTGCAATGAGCTTCAACATTCCTACAAATGCTATGATGTTCTTGATGAGTACATGCACGATCATGGAATGTGAATGTGTACACTCATGTAGTGGCAATATGACCCACTCTCATATTATAAGAATTGGCTATTGAAATGGAAACCAACCTTGGGCAAGGCACTACTTCTTCTAGCATTATGGTGAGAACCTTCTTTTGTGCCCAAAAGTGTGATGCTAAAATGGAAAGGTTTATTTCTCATGTTATAGAAACCAAATGTGGTATCATATCCCATCTTGAACATGTCATTGAAAGGGGAGAAGCTATTGAGGCTTGGAGGGAGGTCTTTGAAGCTCAAAAGAAGCAAATGAGGGCAAAAAGCTGTCCATTTTAGAAATTTGACATGTAATACATGACATGCTTCATCTCCTTATCGTTTTTTCTTTTGTGATTATTTCTATGCCAAAACATTGATTTGAACAATTGCTATTGTAGAACTACTCTTTTCTTGGATAATATCAACATGTAAATATTTATTATTGTATAATTGTGTATTGCCATGAGTAGCCAATGCATTCATACTACCATTCTTTGATATGTAAGTTTTTGTGGGGTTGTTTTGTCTCCATATTCTACTTTATGTAGAAACTAAAACAATGCTTGGGATACTCTTGTGCTCTAAAAAGATCATTATCATTATGGCATTGTCATGTTTGGCAGCCATGATATGTGCTAGTATTTCTGTGAGGTTGATTGGATGCCTAATAGGATAGGACACTAGAACATATGGACTTTGATCCAGATGGAGAAGAGGAGCACAAAGAGTTGTCATCAAGATCGAATTTCAACTACTTACAATCACAAATGTATTATTACTCTCAAGGTCATGAGTCATGTGTTTGTTAAGTGTATGATAGACCACAAAATTATGTGGAGAGATGCCTATTGGGTTCCTACTTAAACCAAATGTTCAAGCACCACATGTGAGTTAACATAGGACCATTCTAATTTATATATAGCAAATTGGCTCCTTCAATGGTAGGTAAGAGCATGCATTTTTAAAAAATAATACCATCAGAGAAAGAGGTCTTCATTGCACTACATAGACTTACAATAGGGGCTTGGGGGGTTCACTATATGTAAACCCTTACTATCATCATGTGCATTCAAGTATCCCAATTGGATTATATCCTTTTGTATGTAAAAAATGTCTAAAAATGGGATTTTGGAAATCCCTACTTACAATCACAAATGTATTATTACTCTCAAGGTTATGAGTTGTGTGTTTATTGAGTGTATGATAGACTACAAAATTTTGTGGAGAGATGCCTATTGGGTTCCCACTTAAACTAGATGTTCAAGCACCACATGTGAGTTAACATAGGGACATTCTAATTTATATATAGCAAATTGGATCCTACAATGGTAGGTAAGAGCATGAATTTTTAAAAAATAATACCATTAGAGAAAGGGGTTTGCATTGTACTACATAGACTTACAACAGGGGCTTGGGGGGTTCACTATATGTAAACCCTTACTATCATGTGCATTCGAGTATCCCAATTAGATTATATCCTTTTGTATGTAAAAAACGTCTAAACAGGGGATTTTGAAAATTCCTACTGTTTAATTCATGTGATAGACTTACATATTCATGAACAAACCCCCAAGAATAGGGGCAAGCCAACATATATGGTTGTGCTATGACTTGTGAAATAGTGAATGATTTTTGTGTGGTGATGTAGAAAAGTAGACATTGTGACCTTGGCCATCAGATGAGGGGTGATGATAAGGATATCATAAGGGTTTGAAGCCATTCATGTCATGCCTCTTATGCCTCTTTTATGTGGACTACTTTAATCAAAGGGCTTGCACTCCATCAACTGACTACTATCATGGTTAATTTCCACATATGGAATTATGATGTATGTTTGGTATGTACTATACAAGATTCAAGTTTTCTTTTGTTGAAGCAAACTCTAGATATAATGCATGTTAGGTGGACTAGGTAGGGATTGTTTGCTTGGTGATTGCACAAATCCAACAAAGCATTGCATGTTACCTCCTTCCAAAGGCTCAAAGAGCAGATTGAGTAGACATAAAAACCATTAATATGTTATAAAATTGAGTTCTCATATGTCAAATGAAAGGGAATTTAGAATGTTAAAGTACAAGTTCAAAATTCTACTAAAAATGTGTGATATTGAAGTTAAGAATATTCCCCATATGGTTGGAACATGTCTAATGATGCACAACATGTGCATAGCATATGGAGATTCATTTACACATGATAAGAGACAATGACTAATTTAGGGAGGCTTGATATCAGGGTAGAGGTAGATGGCCAAAAAAGAGAAATGGAAGCACAAATCGATCACCAAATCAAAAGTGGGATTTCACATATGAATGGATGGACAAAAAAGGGCTTGCTTGTGCGATAAGCTCATTCATGGTCAAGAAATAGCATTCTATGCATCACCCAAGGGAGGCAATTCCTTGTTCAACCAATCATAGGAATCTCTTCCTTACGTTCTCTCTCAAGGATAGCCATACCAATAGTAATTGATGCCATCAACAAGCCTTTGCTTGAGATTACTCAACTATTGTGTAGACAATTGTTGATACTATCGACATGCCTTTATCATCTCCTTGGGGCACTACCTAGCACACATCAACATCTATATGATTGTCTCTCTTGAAGTTCATTCAATTTCATCCACATCTATCTATGGATTGTGTAGGTCCATGTGTTATTTCTTCTACATTTCATTTTTTCCTTACTTATCACCAATGTTTTGATTTGCATGTTGAGCCCCATAGCCTTAGAATGCTTATTGCTCATTGTCTACTTTTTCTATTATTCTATACCTAAGTCTAATGAATCCTTGCTCTTCTTAGCACACAATAACATTTTTATGATTACTCTCCTCTAGTCTATTTGTAACCACATCTATTTTCCATTTGTTTAGGTACTTTTGTTGTGTATTCTACTTGCTTGTTGTTTCATCTTTTCTTGCCTAGCACCAATATTTATAATTGCATGTCAAGATCCATAGCCTTCAAACATAGAGCTCTTTTGTTTACTAGTTTTGATGTTCTATATTAAGATTAATAAAGCCATGCTCTCAAACGACTTCTAGTTTTTTGGGCTTGTGAATCATGCTTACACATGGACTTGAAATGCACAATCTTTTAATCAAGTTGCAATCAAATGGTCAAAATTTAGATTTCTTGATGCAATATCATGTCATTACAACCTTAATATTTTTTGACATTTTATGGAGGATTCTCTATTGTTGTAATTACTAGCAAGTGGGGTAGGAACCAACAACAAGTGGGGCAAGAGCACATCCCTATTGGCAAGGGATGACCAACTTATAATCTGTGTCTCTAATATTTCAATCTCCCACTTCATGCAACCATGAGTGCCACAACTCAGATCTATTCCATAGACAATAGCTTTTACAAGGATGTATCACAAGCACTCATGTGATAAGGGGCATAGTAGCTTGCTCCATTATTTGGAATGCTTATGGTGCTAGATTATTTTCTTAGCTTGATTGTTTAGTATTTTTATGATGCATGATGTTGTCATCACAATCATGTTGACATTATCTTCTTTGCATAGGTAAAATTTGACAATAGGCCATGTAGCACTTGTTGTCTGATCCTCATTCAAAAAAGGAAATTGTGGACCTTTAGTAGTCATAAGTAATGGATCATTGTTCTTTTTTATACTCTTCAGATACCCATTCACCTTTTCGGTCACAAAATTACAATAATTTTTACCCAACTCCCGCATAAAGGTTTTACGGGATGAAGAGCCCTAATTCTAAATGCGCATTCACTCTTCAGGCTCAAACTATAAATGCCTTCATTGACTCATAGGTCGGTTGTGCATGACTCAACCAAAACCAACTCCTAGAGTACACGCATTTCATTCCAATAAGGGATCTAAGACAAAAAAAAAGTCCCCATACATAAATATGTGTTGCAAATAAATCTAAAAAGGGAAAAAATGGAAAAATGAAGATACATTGAGCTAGAAGTTGTGGAGGAGATTTGCGAACACAATAGTAATGGATTAATTGTTGGGTCACCAACCTTTGCCACACAAGCATGGTGCTCTCAATGATTATTTCAATGATCCCCAACAATGACAAGGCATTGACATGTGATCTAAAATTGCCAAAAATAGGTTGGTATCCACATCGCTTGTTTTTTACAAGGATAGCGAGGCATTCTTGCAAATGGTATGATGTGGTTGGTAAGTACATGTATGATCATGCACATGTAAATGTGTACAATCATGCATCTACAACAAAACCCATTCTCACATTGCAAGATTGGCTATTGAAATGGAAAGCAACCTTACATAAGAGACTTATTCTTCTAGTGTAATGGGGAGAACCATCTCAGCAATATCAACTATGGATGAAGTGCATGTTGTAACATTAGAAGATGTTGCTTAGATGTTCAACAAGGGCAAGTTGGAGGAGACAATCCAAAGGAGAAAATGGTTGAAAACAAAAGACTTTCAACATGCACTGAAAGAGGGGGCCATATAGCTAGGTCTATGTACAAGTACTCCAAATGACATTTTATCTTCATGCAAGATGAATGAAAGTTATCGAGATGATGTAAACATGAATTGATACCTTTGTAAGGAATAACGAATAAAGACACACATGATTTTTATGTATAGCTTAGGAAGATGTTTCAAGAATTTTGTACATGCAATATGTGTAGGATATTATAGTTTTCTAGTTCTATATTTCATTTGTTTATTATGTTTTGTTTTGGTTTGCAATAGCAATGGCTTATATATAATAATTCATCCGCCTATAGCATTGAGCTTTGATTTTTAGACAATTTTCATGTTTTGAATTATTTAGACTTGGTATTGACATGTATTTTGCAGCCGTGGTGGGGGGAGGCTATTTGTGAAATGCAATGGTTTACATTCTCTCTCTCTCTCTCTCTCTCTCTCTCTCTCTCTCTCTCTCTCTCTCTCTCTCTCTCTCTCTCTCTCCATCCACCAAAGCTCTTGCTTTGCTCTCACTTGTGCTTGTGTGCTTCCAATCAAGCTCTACCTTTCAACTGGTATTAGAGCAGGAATTTGAGGAGCTTTATCCATCATTTGTTTCAATCCATGAAGAAGCTTTAACTCAAGGATTCATGGCAACCATTGTTTCTTCCTCTCAAGGTATGCATTGAGCCTTTCCTTATCTTGGCTTGTCGATGAGCATTCTAGGGCTTAGCTAAACCTTGTTGAGTGTTTATTAAGCTTAGAAGCGGCCATTCTATCTATTTTGAGTGGATATAAAGCATGCTATAGAAGTTATGGATAGCTATTCTATCCATTTTGAGTGGATTTAGAGCATGCTATAGAAGTCTTGGGTGGATAGTTATGGCAACTTGATAGCACTTTTGTATTTTGGCTGTAACTTTTGCATACAATATTAGATTTAGGTATTCTATAGCTAGAAAAGAAGAGCACAAAGAGAGCTACATATTTGAGTACTTATAGAGTTGATTCTATTTAGTTTTTAATTTTTTATTTTACACAAAATAAATGAGTTACCATTTGATTGGTTTATACTCCACTAATGCTTATGGAGAATGTTTGCAATGCCCAAATGATGCGTTGATGCCCAAAAGGATTTCGGCCTAATTAGAGCTTGATTAGCTCAGCCATTAAAGTGTTTATTCCTCTAATAACTATTTGGAAAACAAGCATAAAACAATGAGCTTCATGCTTCGAATGTCTATTGTGCCTACATGGTATTTTAGGTATGCTATATGTCTATGGTAATGTCTAACATAGACATATGACCCCAAATATCATTATGTCATGCTTTGGCACTTGGATTTGAGCTACATTTGATTTACTTAGGTTTTGGTCTATTGCTTTGAGCTTTTATGCATACAAACTTCCTAGTATTGAAACTTCATTAGATACTTATGCTCCCAAATGTATTTGTGATATGTTGGGCTTCCCTGATGCTTTAACGTATATATTTTGAGCTTTGTTTGCTCAATTTGCATTTCAAATTTTCTTCCAATGGGAGACACTTATACTTACTTGGTAGAACTCGGTTCATTGAGATAGTGGAACTCTTGATTCATCTATATGTTTGCTTGTATGCTATTGGAATGGGTATTGGACATAGTTACCTCCGCCTATGGGTTGATTTGATTTCATATGATTTGGACATCGGCACTTAGATCTATCAACAGTTTGTCGCTAGTGTATACATGCATATTGGTTATATACTGAGTACCATTGCTCTTTGCTTAGCCAATTGTGCATTTGACTGATCTCTATAGTTGCTCTTGACATCTTCTATATGCATGATATCTATAACTATATGATGTATTGTTTACAAACACTTTGAGTTTATGACACTTTAGAATTGTGGTTATATGTCTATTCATTGCTAGTTACTTTTATATATCCCAATTGTTACCTAGATATTATTGGAAGTGGGAGCTTGGTACTTTTTGATTATTTGCCCACAATGGTCTTGTTGAGAGACAGGCATGTGAACCCTATGTATGCAAGGGTGGATAAGGGTAGTTGGGTGTGAATGGATTGGAGGACAACCCTATCCATCCAGAGGATATTTAAACATCCTAGCGGTCACTCTCAAATGTAGAGAGAGTGTACCAGTTGTACTTGTGAACAACTCATTAAGCAAGATCTTCTTCTTGTACTTGAGCTCTCTCTCCCTCTTCTGCACACCCTCTCATGCTCTCACTTTGATATTCCAACATCGTATCAAAGCCATCTCTGATCCAAAAATCTTTCTTCAAATTCATCTCTCACTAAGTGCACATGAGCATGTCATTTCCTCACTTGAACACCTCAACCTCCATAGCCAAACTTGACCTATAGACCTTGGAGGAGCCGGTGTGGCCAAAGGAGGGTATGTTTTGCCTTGCTTTCTTATAGAAAATTGCTCCTCAACTCAAGGAATTTTAGCGTATCATATCAAACCCCAACATTGGGCAATGAGGAGCACAACATTGTGTTTTTTCCCAAAACATGCGTAGTCTGGGGGGCAACATGGAGTTTTTCGACCTGGCATGATTTGCAGTAGGCAGTGCAATGATGGCGGTTCTCATGGGGCTTTGCTAGCCCCCCAAGTGTGCCTTCTAACCCTAAATGGGTTTGCATGATTCTATACTTATTGCTCACATAAACAAAACCCTAATTGTGTGGTGGTAACCCATAGCCCAAGCTTGAAAGCTTGGTTTTTTCAAATTTTCTATTCATCATCGCTAAAATCATCAACAGTGATTCTAATCATTGATTTAAGTCTTGAGAAGTCTATTCTAGATCTGGATGGTCCATCTCGGGTCCAAAAACACTTGGTGGACATCATTAAGCTCGTAAAAAAGGCAACTTATAAACATATACAATGAGATGAGTGCTTGTAAGCAAGACTACTATATTTCACAGTCAAGATCTTGTTTCTAATCAGTATGTGGAAGCTGTTTTACACTAAATCTTAGGCTTGAGGAGATTAGTCTCTATCTTAAGCATATTCATTGAGTGCTTAATTGTCATTGTGAGGCTATGTGTAGGTTATAAACACATAGACCATTGTCCTCATCCCTCATCGCATCTTGTAAGACATTACATTTGAGCATGCTACTTCTTCATCATCTCTTTTGCTTCCACACTTATTGGTCGTTATGTAAAGGACTAGACACTCCCATTGCCTAATGCAATCAATAATGCCTTCCTATCATGGCCATAACATATGCCGATATTAGACCTCACATTCATAAGTTTGATGGAAAAGACTTTCATCCATGGTAGATATTAGTGAAGTATAAAATGATGAAATGGGGCTACTGGCCCTTCATCAAAGGGACCAAGATTATTGACCCATCAAACCCACTTGATGTAGAAGATGATGAAAGAGCCCAAGCCATAATCATGCTTCATTTGGATGAATCTTTGATTCATCACATTGACCAACTCTCCATTGCCAATGAGAAATGGGATGAGCTTGAAAAGCTTTATGGGGCTAAAGGAAATAACTCTAAAATTTTCCTTAAGATCTAATTTTTAAGCTTGGAGTATAAGCGAGGAGAAGACTTGGGTAAGTTCATCTCACACATGAAGGGGCTCATGGTACAACTATCCTCAGTTCAAGCTCCAATTCATGATGAAGATGCTATTGCACTTCTCTTAAAAGCTATAAAGAATGTATTCCCAACCCTTGTAACTACTCTTACAAATATCCCTAATCCAACCTCGGAAAGCATCATCCAATCTTGTTTAGACGAGGAGAAAAGAAATCAGAAAGAAGGCAACACTAGTCAAGCATCTCCTTCAACAGCTCGTGAACAACTGTTAGTTCATACTGTCACCAGCAAATGCCCCTTTTGCAATAAAAATGGACATCTTGTAAGGAACTATTGGAAAAAATACCTTGACAAAATGAAGTGCAACAAATGTAAGAAGATAGGGCATATTACCGATTTGTCGTATCACCCCTAAAGTACCAAAAGAATTGGAGGCCAAATCCTCTACCTATAAACACTCTTATAGCCTGATTTATAAAGGCATCCCATTTGGTTGAGAGGCAGAACATTAACATGTCTTGTAGTCCAATGCCACTCTAGCATTAAGGGGGGATGTTGAGAGATAGGCATGTGGACCCTATATATGCAAGGGTGGATAAGGGTACCTAGGTGCAAATGGACTAGAGGGCAAGGGAAAACCCTAACCCTAGCCATCTAGAGGTAAACAACCTAGAGGTCACTCTCAAATGCAGAGAGAGTGTACCCATTGTACTTGTGAACAACTCATTAAGCAAGATCTTCTTCTTGTACTTGAGCTCTCTCTTCCTCTTGTGCATACCCTCTCATGCTCTCACTCTAATATTCCAATAGGTCTTAGTCATACTACTGTATTTATTACAATACTGTTGTAATTATATTTTTCAACATTTATTTAAAGGGTAGACTTTTTACTTTGGAGGGCAATTTTTTGATTGCGGTTTGTGGACATCTTTAGTCTCATTTGTTTCTGCCCTTTTTGCATTAGTTTTGGGACTTGTTTGCTAAATTTATAGCAACATGTACTCTTGTCATTTGTAGACATTTACAATCATTAAAATAGGTTCATTAGCTGATAGTGTTATTTTTAATATTGAGAATCTTGATGGCAATAACTTCAAATACTAGAAGATGCAAATATAGCAAGTGTCGGTGCAAAAGAGGCAAGTTAAACCATTAAAGTTAGAGGACATAAAGCCTAAGCTCTATGATGTAGAGAATTGGGAAAAACTTAATGAGCTATGTAAATCTACTATCATTCTATCATTAGCAAAGCAAGTATATTTTAATGTCATTGACATTGAGGGTGCTTATGCATTATGGAAAAAGAATTGTGATATTTATGACAAACAAAGTTCTTTATCTCAGTTATAGTAGTTGAAGAAACTTGTGGACCTTTGCATGAAGGAGGATACGACTATGTCTACTCATTTGAGCGAGTTTCATTCCATTCTTAGCTAGCTTGTATCGTAGGGCATTCATTTTGAAGATAATATCAAGTCTTGATTCTTACTTGTTACACTGCTGCCTAAGTCATGAGACACCTTTCACACTGCTATTAGTGCTCATCCACTTGAGGGTGGTTTTAAATGCAGTGATGTAGAGAGTGCTCTACTAATCATCGAAGAGGTCAATAGGAAGAACATTGATGCAGCGTGCACTTCTCATGCATTGATTGTTAGAGGTAGAATGGTAATAAGAACCACGATAGAGACTCTCAGCCAAACTAGGACAAGTCTCAATCTCTTGGGCAATCTCACAATAAGTCCAGTGGAGGTAAGTCCTCTTTGAAATGTCACCATTGTGGACAATAGCGTCATATTCGGTTGTAGTGCCATAAAATGTGTAATGATAGGTGCAATGAGAAAGACAATGAGAAAGCACGGGATAATGCAAAGTTTGATGATCATAGCATTGTGCTTAATAAGTCTAGCATGAAGATTGAAGAGATAAATCTAGTGTAGATTGAGTCTGATCATGATTATATCTTAGCTGCTTTTTCTCTTGATGCTATTGAGTTGATTGATGCTTCATCTACTTATTCTCAATGTTTCCTACTTGATTTAGGAGCTTCTTTTCATATTAGCTCGCATCAGGATTGGTTTCATACCCATCACAGTAGTACAAGTTCTATGAGACTCAAAAATGATATTGCATTGGATATCATTGACATTGGGGATGTTAGACTACATTTTACTTCTATCAGCTCTTTTGTTTTGCATAATGTATACCATGTGCCAGCTTTGACCAAAAGCTTATTCTTTGCTTGATAGTTAGATGATGTAAGTTATCATGTCTCTTTTAGTGATTTTGCTTGGAATATTACCAATGTTCACCTTGTTTTTAGTCAAGGTGCCAAGGCTAGTAGTCTTTATTCTTTGTTTATATTTGGGTCTAGTGACCATGTATTAGCTATTATCAATTTATCACATGTATCTTTATGGCATTGCCACCTTAGGCATATGTCTTTGAAAGGAATGAAAGTACTTTCTCATTTGCAGTATCTTTTGCCTCTTGATTACTCATATTTTGATTCATGTGATCATTGTCTTTATGGGAGGTAAACTCGTAACTTGCTTAAGAAGTTTTCTTCTACGTGCATGGCTGAGTCTCTAACTCTTATGCATGCCGATATGTGTGGTCCCATACCTTGTAAGTCATTGGGTGGCATGAAGTACTTTGTCAAATTTATTGATGATTATTTGTGTAAGTTCCTCATAAGGTTTGGGCTTATCCTATTAAGCAAAAATCAAATGTTCTTGCTACATTTTAGTGCTTTGTTACTATTGTTGAGAACTAGTCTAGGTATAGGCTAAAATGCCTAAGGTATGACAATGGTTATGAATATGTCTCTAAGGAATTTGAGTAGTTTTGAAATGAATGGGGTATTAAGTGTCAATTGACTGCCCCATACACCACCCCACCCCATGATGGTATTACAAAGCACATGAACATGACTATTCAAGAAAGAGTCAGTAGTTAGTCAGACAAGCTTACTGTAATATTTTTGGGTTGAGGTAGTTATTATTGTCGTGCATCTCATTAATAGATCCCCATGCACTACTCTTAGTTGTTAGGTCATAGAGGAGATATGCTCCAAAAAACCTCCATCATATGCTCATTTGAGAGTCTTTGGATGTGAGGTTTTTTGCCATGTTCCCAAGAACAAGCACAACAAGCTAGATCTAAAGTCTGTCAAATGCATATTTCTTGGATATGGTGATGCAAGTAAGATGGGCTATTGCCTTTGGGATCCACAAAGGTTATCCGTAGCCATGATCAAGTGTTTCATAACAAGAGGATACATAAGTAGCATGAGCAAGTAATTGAGGTACATAGGGTGATGTTTTAGGAGGAGCCCCTTTTGTTACTGTATAACTAGCCCTAGTGAGACAACTTGCTGTAGTTATTGATGATGTAATGGCCCAAATTTGCCCATTTTATAGGGTCATGCTATTAAATAGAATCTATTTATACATGGCATGCCATCATTATAGTTGATGGCTTGCACCTTAAAGCTAATGGATCCCTAGAGCTCAGTCATCAAATGCATCAAGAAGGGGTCACCCTAGACAAGTTTGTGTTTCCATGTGTATTGAGAATATGTGCTAGCATAGGTGCCATTGAGTAGGAATAATATTTACATGATTAATTAGTGACATAATTCTATGAAATTGATGAGGTTGTCAGCAATTCACTCATCTTCCTATGTGCTAATGCAATAATAAAAGGGAAAAAAACTAGACTTATCACAACTCTTCAAATTCTAATGTGTTTTCATTGAGCACTACAATAATTGGTCTTGATGAAAATGGGCTCTTGAACTATACCAAAAATGCATGGGCAACGGCTAGAGCCACGTCGTCTAATGTTTTTGTGCATCTTTGAAACTATGTGGTAACTTGGGCACCATGGGTGTAGGCAAGATTGGTAATATATTCAAGTCAGACAATTCTATTGGCAACTCTTCCACTGACATGCATCTGAAATGTTGTGGCATAGAAGAGGTTCCAAATATATTTTTAAGTAGATGACATCATGGACAAATGATTATGTATCAAGAATAGTGAGCCATCCTATGGAAAAGAAGTACACAATTCAATAAAAAAATTTATGAATGAAAGCAAAACTTATGGAAAAGCAAGTTGGAAAATCAGTTAAAACATTGACACAATAGTAGTACTAGTTTTTGGTACCTAAAACACCAATTTAGATGAATATAGAAGGATATAATATAGTCTAGAAGTTTCAACTAGAGAGTTGGTGAGTTGCATAAACTATACTTGACAGAGGGGGAAAATGTAGGAAAATTGTTGAATCATATCATATGCTTATCATCAAGCTATATTTAGGAACAAGAAACAAGTATAAACTGAATACTTCTCATGAGTGTTAGGAACATAACTGAGTAGCAAAATATGCTCATTATCTAGATGCATATAGTGCTATGAGAAAGTTGAGCTAAATAAATGGCTCCAGACTAGAGAAGAAGTTATCACTCTCATCCAATACATGAAAGCTCATGTAGAAGGTATCTGGAGGACCTTGCCTAACATTGTTGGTATTAGTAGTACTTAGTTGTGGTCAAATTTCTTATTAACCTATATAGAAAGTATGATGACGATCAAATACCTCTCATCAATGTTGAAAACATAATTCTTCTGATATCGTGGACATTGTGATTAGTGTAGAAGTTAGCCTTGAGGTTGAAACATGATTCATATTCCTTAATGTTAATTATAGTCACTGCATTGTAGCTCTTTGTGAAGGGCGATAGGTTGATGTAAGAGGGAAAGGAAATGAGCTAGGTAGTTGAAGATATTGGTTTGTAGTGAAAATATAAACAATGTTTAAGGTGTTTGTCTATGGGAAATGTGTAAGGGTGGGATGGATGACCTAAAAGTCACATTTTTGGATTGTTTGCAAATAATGTGAAAGGACTTCTCTAACACTTTTATGATGGCTACCAAAACCCCATGCCTAGGCAAAATGGAGTTTTAAGCATTGTCTACTCTTGTCCTTGGTAGATCATAGCAACATTTCTTTGCATTTTAAGTCACAACATCTACACATCTTTCCCTTATGTTGCAATCATATTCATGCTCCTTGCTTTATCCCAAAAGCACGTGATCTCATTGTGAGGAAAACTATGTTAACTTTGACCTTTAGAGAAATTATATACATATGGACAGTTGAGTGGGTGCCTCATTAATTGTATATTTCTTCCAATAGTTGGGGTTGATCTATTAAAAAATAGTACTCTGACTTAGACCTTTTTAGTAAGTTGATAACCATACATCTTGAAATGCATGTACGAGGCTCATTGAAATTTTTTACTATTCACTAACTTGGATAACATATCCAAGTACATTATCTTACTTTTGTAATTATTTTGCATAGTATACAATAGCATCGCATGCATTTTTGGGGAATCTATCAATCTCCATTTTTCATGCTCTCTAGCATATCATTTTAACCAAAGCATGGAACTCAATAGGCTAGCAACCAGTTTCCAAAATAAAGATGGACCAAAATACAAATCTCAAGGTATCTAAATGTATACTATGTGTATAAAAGATCTAATGAGAAGCATAGGCGAATGATCAATTGTTGTGTGTGCACCACCACAAACTTAGTTTTCCCTATGTTGAGCCCAATTTAAGCAATGTGCCTCAAGTAAGCTCCACCTCTATAGTGTCAATTGTTGTGCAAGCTTTCCTTTGAAGAGGAGGAGGAGGAAGCGAGTGCTTCTCCCACAACACACACACACACACACACACACACACACACACACACACACACACACACACACACACACACACACACACACACACACACACACACACACACACACACACACACACACACACACACACACACACACACACACACACACACACACACACACACACACACACACACACACACACACACACACACACACACACACACACACACACACACACACCCGCGCGCGCGCGCACGCACGCACTCACTCACTCACACTCTCTCACTCTCTCTCACTCACTCACACACACACACACACACACTCTCTCTCTCTCTCTCTCTCTATATATATATATATATATATATATATTAGAAGCAAGATGCAACCAAGAAGCAAGAAGAGAGCTCACAAGATTGCATACCAAAAGAATGCATTTATCATTTCATTTTTTTGCTTTTATATATGGCCTTGGTTTTCTTGGGCACCCTCTCATCTCTAACATTAAATCAGTCTTCTCTTACCTTGCATGTACTCTAGTTTTTTTACAACTCTTTTCCAACTTGTTGGGCCAAGATTTCTATACTCATGCCTTACTTAAAACGTTATTATAATTTGTGTGGGAGTGAGACCGGCTCTCTACAAAATAATTTTCTACCAAAAAATTACAAGTGCTTGAGAGGCGCTCTAGATTTTGCTTCCCTTTTCATTCTAAAATGTTGCCTTTCTTTTTGCATCTCATTTGTCATGCCTTCCTAAAAGGGGTTGACATTGCTCCCCTCCTAGACTTGTGATAATCCCATGGCACTTTGTAACTTGGTGGATATTACTGTGTGGCCGGTGTTGGTGGATCATATAGAGGGTAACTACTAATGATGCTGTAACTTTGGGCCATTGTTTGTGTGGATGGGATTAGATCTTACTCTAGTCTTTAGGGGTTGGCTTGCTATCAAGGGAGAAAGAGGGTAGGATGATGAGGGCCATTGATGTCATTAGGTTAATCAAGTCAAGCTTCAAGCCATAATCTTGCCATAAAAGAAAATGTGCACTCCCTAAGGGCGTATATGCCTACCTTATTGTGGTGTGACTGTTGTGCAAGTGCGAATGTAATTGGGGGATGGGTCAAAACCCAAGCAAGCTTAAGATATTGTCCCACAATTGGCGGCCTAGTTGGTGCAAGGGGAGGTGTGGTGCAAAGCTTAGGGTGGTATGTCTATCTATGTCCTTGGGACATCCTACCCTTGAGGAGCCCTGAGTCTATGAAGTTGGGAAGTCCTAAAGGGATTGCAAAATGGAGCTCATCGGTTGTTGCCATGAGACATGCCCAACTTGGGGACCCTTAGATGATGTGATTGTGAGTGTTCTAAAAAGTCTTTTGTTTACTTTATTTCTTTTACTTTCTTTTTCTTCTCTTTTTTTGGTTTTTTTTCTCTCCTCTTTCTTTTCTCTCTCTCTTTTCTTAAATGGAAACTTCATTGTGGCTCCATATGGTTCCTCAATGTTGGCTAAGGGAGTGATGGTAGTGATCCTCGCATGCATGCCTTGCTCATCATTTAGGTTGTTAGTACCCTTGCAACAAGGGTGTAGATAGAAGAAAGGGGTGACTGCAACTAATGAACTTGTTAGTGTTCATATCCTCTAATAGGTTTAGCTTGAAGCAATATGTAGGTAATAGAGTAGATTGAAGAAGTATTCTGACATATCTATCTATTCTTGCATTTATGTTGAATATGAGAACCCTCTTCTTCTACCACCTTCTTTTGATTGGGTAGTTAGAGAAGCAATCCTCAGTAGTTGCATGTGGTAATGAAAGTAGTTTTTGGACAAGCTAAGAAGTCATCCATGAACTACATGAAAGAGGGAATCATCCTTCTCATGAAACTTGAGGCTATCTTCTGGCTTATCAACATTAACATTGAAGATTAGAGGATAATCATACTCGACGTGCTTTTCAGAGTCATAGTCAACCCCGTACCTCCTAGAGTAAGACATGTAATTGAGAACCCCTCTTTTAAAGAGTACTGCACTACATAATGCTACCTTTGCTTCCATATTGTCATTTGAAACATTCCTTCTCCATGTTAGTTGGGAGTCATAGACCTTCATAGTCCTTGGTACCTTAAACAGTTTGCCATGCCGGTGGTCGACTGGTTCTCACTACCACATTCCAAGGACTTGAGTTTTCTACTCCATCCATAATTAGCCATTTCTTCCCCAGTCATGATGATATATGGATCAGCTTTGCAATATAGTGAGTTGGTAGAAATTTTCTATGTTTTTGTGGAAAGGAAAGAGAATTACATTGGTAATACTTAAGTCTCCCACTTCTCCCACACATTGATCTCCCTATTCCAATGGATTGAGATATACTCCCTTCTTTGTGGGTAGGGCACATCTAGTGTTAGCTACTAAGGTGTAGCAATGATCCTTCTTCTACTTCTCTCCAACTTCTTCTTTGCATAGACTCTGTAGTTCCTTTTGAAAGAGTGGGTTCACCTTTAGCTTCTATAGTGGCTTTTGGTTGTGGTGACATTAGTCCCTTAGGTTCTTCTTCTGGCTCCTAGTCTAGCTCAGGTGTAGGAGGTGATGGTGGTGGCTCTTCCATGGTTGGACTAGATTCTTCACTAGCCATAATCCCAATTAGCCTTAGATATTTTATTGAGGATCATGCTTTGTTTAGTCTCATAGCATTTATCTTCCTTCATCATCTTATATCGCAATTGGGATACTTCTATTTCCAGATTGTGCTCGAGTGATTTCCTGGTATGTTGCCTTAAGATTGTTAATAGTGTCCCCTCCACATGGCTTCCATACTTCAAGTAGTGTGTAGGTAAACCTTTGCTATTGTACTTGCATCATATCTTTTATTGCTTTAGTATTTTTGAATGTCGAATTCTTTTCACTCTTGGCTTGAGCTAAGGCTTGAGCTAAGCGGGTGGCTAGGTCTCTGCTAATGTTAGCATTTCTCTCTTTCCATTGATTTATCTTCTCCTTTGTCTTCTATAGCCATTTTTTTTGCTACTTTGTAAGGACTTCTAGTATGGTTTTGCTATTTCCTCTAGGTTTGACTCAAGGTTTTCCTTTATTGCATTTTGTATTCTTATTGCTTTTGGAGTTGTGTGTAGTTATATGTGGCTTTTTCTATTTTATTTTTTGACACCACAAGCTTCTTGGTCCTATCTTGTGCCTCCTTCTTTGTTTATTTTGCTTCTTTCAACCTCTCATTAGTTGCCCTTGTAGCTATTTTAGCACCTCTAGCTCTCCTTCCACCTTGGCCTTCTCCTTTATGGCTTGGGCATATTGACTCTTGAGCTACACTTGGTTTTCTCTTTTGACTTCACATTGCTCCCATAGCTTCTCATATCCCTTTCCTTTTTCATTGCTCTCTTTTAGCATGGCCAAATATATTTTTTAAACTAAAGATCTCTCCGCCCTTTTGTTGCCAATATGGGCTATGAGTTTCTTTCTCTCTTTGCAATATGGCTACAACTATCTTTCTCTCTTCATCTAATTGATCTCTTTACTATTTAGCCTCCTTTACTAGCTCTTCAAAACCTTGTGTCATGTGGCCATAGGCATGGAAATAAATAATTCATCCACCCTAGGCATTTTGGGATACTTTTTCCCAAATTCAACATGTGCACTTGTTGATCTCTTAGTGCTTGTGAGTGTCGCATCTTTAGAACTTGCTTGAGAAAGTGTGGCAACTTACGTTGCTAGCTCATAGACCATGTTCTCATTCTTGGCCTACTTCTAGTCATGTCTTCTATTGTAGGAACTAAGATGGAAGGTGTGGTTGGCATAATTGGTGGAAGAGGTGTTTCTAATGGAGCCTTGCCTTTGCCTATGATTGGTGGCTTATTGAAGGTCCTACTATGCTAGTACCAATTCTAATGAGTTTCTTAGGTTAAGGCTTATCAATGTTGGTTCTTTTGCTCTTGAGGGTTGTTTAATTGATTGTTTGATGGCTAGATCTGGCTAGAGTTGTGGCTAGAGTTGTGTCCTTCTCTTCTTTGTTTTTTGAGTCTCTCCTCCTCTTCTTCCAACTTTAGCCTCCATTCCCCTTCTCCCTTCCTTGATTCTTTTGTACCTCTTTCTAAGTCCTCGTTTTTTTGACACTTTAATGACAAGCTTTTCCCTTCCTTTCTTATCAAAGGTGGCTAACGTTGGCACTTATGATTTTACTTTTGGTTTGCTACTGGCTTTCTAGACTTACCCATCATCAGTCATGGAATATTTTTGTTCTCAATTCTAGTAGTTGCTCTAGTGCTAGAGATTGAATGTAATATTTCCATGCAATTAAAAAAGTAAGTTAGTAAAGTTTGTTAAGAGTTAGTAAGTAAGTAAGTTAGTTAAGTTAGTAAGTTAGTAAGGTTACTAACTAAAGACTAAAAAAATAGTTACTAACTAAAGTAAAAACTAACTAATGTTAATAACTAACCAACTAACGATTTAAAAAAAAACTAACGTTTAAAAAAAATTAACAATTAGAAAAGAAATAAGGGGGGGCCATTGAATTGATGTCCGCCGTAAAGGTCGCCCCCCCAATCATCATCATCATCGTTGTTGTCATCATCGACATCATCACCTTCTTTGTTGTCGTCATCCTCATCATCATCATCATCATCACGATCGTCATCACCATCGCCATAAAAATCTTCTTTACCATTAAAAAATCTTATTTATTCCCATACATAGGCATCGATAGACTCACAACACCCCCTTTTCTTGCATTAAATTAAACAAAATAATAAAATAAAAACAGAAAGAGAGAAAGAAGCTCCCCACTCTGAGTGGAGGAGCTGTCTTTACCCAAAGAGGGCAGAAAGAGAGGGGAAGGGAGAGGAAGCATGCACTCCCTTCTACCTATATAAAGGCATGCCCTCTACTCAGTTTGTAGGGAGGTACAAGGAGATTCTGAGAGGCTGTGAGAGGGAGAGAGAGAGAGAGAGAGAGAGAGAGAGAGAGAGAGAGAGAGAGAGAGAGAGAGAGAGAGAGGTAAAAGGATTCCCCCCGGAGAGGTTGTGAGAGGGATCTAGAGAGGGGGAGAGTTAGAGAGAGAGAGAGAGAGAGGGAAGAAGATCCCGAGAGGCTGCGAGAGAGGGAATTAGAAAAAGGGTTAGAGAGGAAATGAATTAACTCAACCTCCCCCTATCTCGGTTTTCAACTCGGCAATCTACTCTCACTCTCTCCCATCCCGAATTCATTCCACCTTCTCTATCCCTCAAACTCACTCGCGAACGATGGCTCCAAAGCAATGAGGTACAAAGACCATGAGAACCATCGCAACCGGTCGAAGAATGGGTATTGCCAGAAATATGGGATTTCCTGAGGTTGTCGGAGTTGCCACTACCAACGGAACAACGAGTGTGGTGAATGCAAGTGCAAGCAAAGACAAAATTCCCAATCTCATTGTGCCAAACCAGGTTGTTCACAACTCAGAATTAGGCTATTATTTTCATAGCACCACATAAAATAATAAGGTTTTTATCGAAATTTTTCATAAAATATTAGCTTCCATATTTACACTTACACTAAATGACAATTTCATCTAAGAGAGCGTATTAATACATGCACAAACGATTAACTGCTACCTATGATTTGTAGACAGATTAATCGAGATTATAGTTCGTAGAATCATGATGAAAATAGTTGCAAGAGGTTATTGCATGAAATGAGTAAAGGACGTTATGTGCACCCAAGATTAGTAAAATAACTCGATATATTTATTAACGCGATAATGGTTAAGAGTTGATTAATGCTTAAAAAGTAAAAACCTATTTAAAGGTCTTGTAAATCATCTCGTTAAATTATTGTTGTAATATTTTTTTGAGTACCAACTAAAGGAGATTCACTTATGTTAGGTAAGTTAGTTCTAAACTGAAAATTCATGTCTTGCTTAACAAAGTTGAAATAATTATACTCAATACTTCTTTATGGGGAGGAGAATCCTCATTAGAATGTAAGGTTACCTTAGGTTAAGGATCTACTTTGGCTATGTGAAGCTATGAACTACACGATGGTGTGATTGTCATTGTTTAAAAGGATTGTTTATGTTTGTTAAAATCGAGATCCTTGATTAAAAACATTGACAAACAAGATAAAAGGAAAGATCGTGCTAGGCTACCCCCAAGCTAGCTACGAGACCCTACTCCAAGGGGGTCATGGTTATCACTTTGAGAGGCTTAGACTGGCTCCGTAGCGGAAAGGTTTGTGCGTAGGGATAGTCTCGAGCAATAGAAAATGTGGATGCCACGGGGGGCTTTGGCCATAAATTCTTCATTACTCCTAGGATCCGACGAGCCCCTTAGTGACCCAGGATGGGATCCTAGAATGCTAATACTAGTTATAAGGGAGGAATCTTGGTGGACAGAATACCCTCGTGGAATTCTATATATCTTTCACAGGATTGGAAAGATGGAAATTGTAATAATCTTCCAATATAATAAAGGAATTTGTTTTTATTCAAGGGTTGTTTGAATTGTATGCATTTCCATGAGATAAATTATGTGAAGGAACCTGTGATTTAATAGAATAATTAAGGAAGATGGTTGTATATATTTCAAATAAATGTGTTATAGGTAACTAAAAAACTAAACATGATATCATTATGAAAGGAAAGCGAGAAGGTGTGACCTCTCACGACGGCAGGTCCGTCCAATGGTAGGGTGGTCCCAGTTAGTATGGAGCTTTTCTAAATCGGTGATAGAAATAGGAAGATGTGACCAACTAGTCGCTAGGTAGCACCAATTTGCATTGTTTTAGGGGGCTGGAATGGGATTTTACCTTATGGGTAGGAGGGTTGATGTACCACACTCCCCTTTGTCTCCCATTCTCTTTGAACCAAGGGTAATGGCAAGTCCGCTTAACTTTGAGTAATCCAACAGGAAATGGGAGCTTAAAACTAGTGATGCTAGCTGGCCGCTAGGAGACCTGTCTGATTTAGGAACTCAAAACTTCAGGTCGATCCTAGTGGGTTCGGAGCCGGAACTCTTCTATTTGTGATATAAACTCAGTAGGGCCTAAGTGACAAACCCCGTGATACTCCAAGGGAGTGTCGGGCACTATCATTTGGAAAATCCATTGATGGACTACAAAAAGGTGCGCCTTGGATTGAGCCTGGTGGACACCTCACATTGAAAAATAGTTATTGTATGCTCTATTTGATTCACTTCCTCTTTCTTGGTTGGCCTTGTCCTAGGGATCTAGGTTGATGCCTTCTTGCTAGTGTCAAGTCTTAAGCTTTTATTGTATTGATGTGAGGCTTTTGGTGATTCTCTCTACTTCTAGCTACTGTTTTGTGATTTACAATTCCCCTAGGTCTCTTGAGGGTTCAAACTATGATGTTCTTGCATATGTGGAGGATTAGCTCAAGTATTGGCATGCTCGGGTTTTGGAATGCAAGTTTCTCTCCTCCCTAGGGATCTTGATAACTTCTTGTATGATTTCCATTAATACACCTTTGAATCTTATTAGTGTGACTTTATTTGTAGCTTTTTTCCTCTTTGCTTTTGTACTTGCTATTGGTATGGGTATTAGGATATTAGTGTAAGTTACTTGCTTTATTAGTGTGACTTTATTAGGATATTAGTGAGGAGGTTTCTTGAACATATTCTCTAGAAAGATGGAGCTCTTCCTCAGAAAGAACCTAGTCCATGTATAGATGTAGCATGGCATTATCTTCTAATGGTTTAACGGCGGGTTAAGACAAGGATCTGAAATGAACTTGGGGTGACACAAGTGGAGCCATACTCAAACGTTTTTATGGTACACATTGTTCATTTTTTGTCATTATTTGGTTGTTCACTCATTCTCATTGCGCTCTTAAGGCAAACCATCCTTGTAAAAACAAGGACTCGGATTTGTGCTAGACGGTCTAGATTGGTAAGATCCTTAGGTATTGTCTTAACACAGCTACATTTAAAGGAGATAATTAGGCATCTTTTTAAGGCTTTCTCTCGTGACTTGTGATGATCTCATTAACAATTAAAAAGCCTTTGTGAATATGAATTCAAATTCTTGTCATGAGTACAGTAGAGACTTCACACTCTCGGTTGTGTTCTTGTCTAAACGGCATAGGTCAAGTCATTCATGGCTATGATCAAACAAAGTGAAGATGTTATCTAGTCTTTGAATACATGTGACTATGTCTTAGTAGTTGATATCCATAGCCATGCAAACAAAGAATTCTAAGAGGGATTGTCTCTCATAAGAGGGTCATATGGATCTGGATTTGTTGGGCTAGCTTGGTTGATAGGATTAGCTGGTTGGGTTTTGTCAATGGTTTAAGTTGTGATAAGTTGAGTTGTGATAAGGGCATTGTTAGGTCAACAAAATGTTCTACAATAACATTTTACAAACACGTGCATCTAATTCATGCCAAAAAACTCTATTTTCCTACCTAAACAACAGGCATAAGATGGTGTAGAAAATTCTAAGTGGCCTTCATATATGCATTCTACAAAAATAATTGACTACATTGGCTAGGATGTTTATCTTTAATATTGCGATGTTTGTGTTTAACATAAATGTATTATTGATGCTTAAAGTGATCGTTATGTTCATGCTACAAAGTTATTGCTTAAGATTCATCATATTGTTGTCTTGTTTGTTAAATATCTCTATTGGAATTACAAGGGAGAGGGGCATGAAGCATAATGCATGTATGCATTAATAGAATTCTTCCTTGCAAGATATATAAGAATATTTATCTCAAATTAATTATTAATTAGTTTGACTTTCTTCAAACCTTCACTCCTTTGGACCACTTGTATTTTAAATGACATTCATATACATAGTTGCCATGGCAAAACTCTACATGTCACTTGTAATCTTTGATGTGTGACAAGTGTGCTAAACAAAAGTGAATAAGATAACAACACCTTTCTACAAATGCATACATGTTATAGTAGTACCAAGGTTTATTTGGTTTTAGGATTGGTCCCTCTATCTTATGAAATTCTTGTCCTAGTTTGAGGCAACTAGGAGACAACAAAATAACACCATATTTCTAAATTGTACTTAAATAGGTTATGGCACCACTTGCTAATGTTTTGAGTAATGATCAAATTACTATTTCATGAAAATACATGCAACACATTTGTGAGGTGTGCAAAATCTCAACTCTAACATGATGAAATTAGAAAGAAAATGCTGACCTTGCTATGATTCTATACATACTTGGCAAATACAAGGTATGTGTAGGGCTTATTGGTCCCTTGAAGTTTTTGGACACCTTAATATAATATTAAAAGTATATAGTAGGGATATGCATATCCTAGAAGCCATGTTGCCTCTAAGTGGGTGCTATTTATTATCACCCTTGAAAAGAAGATCCATGTCATGTATTTCACTATTTGGGTATGTGGGCAACTAGCATCACACCTTGCTTTTGGCATTTATTGCTAATAAATTCATTAATCATCTCTCATTTTTGCTAAGAACTTCATTGCTTGCTACTTATTGCTAAGAAGTTCATTGATCATCATCTCCTTATGGCACGATCCACTTTCAACACATTGGGAGTTTGCTCAATCAATGAATCTTTTGAAGTATAACAACATATAAATTCATTTACATAAAGTGAAGTAGAGAATCAAATAATTGACATCAAAAACCCTAAAATCATACATTGTATGCTATATATACAAAAGGTAGAGATGAGTTAATATTGGCTTGTCTAACTTGCTTATTTTCCATGGTAGTTAGTCTAACTCATTAAATCGATTTATTATGCTCTTGTGAAAAAAATCAATCATTTGATCTATCATTATGAAGGAGCTTGCTAATTGTGAGGGTGAGCATTGTGACACAGAAGAATATGCACCTCAAGAGATGTGGAGCTCCCACATCACATCAATTTGACTACCCATTTTGGAAACCTAAATATCCACCTTTCCTTATGCATATTTAATAATGGGTTAGGTTGGGCCACTGTTTTGGTAGTAATTAGGACCACATTTAGCATGACTAGAAATCTGACACCTTTATCTTGCATGGGGACTTAGTTCATTAGGGATTTTCTCTTTGGTCAAAGTGTGTAGATTGAGTAGCTATAAGTGTGGACTGTTAAAGCTCACTTGACTTGTCATAGTTCATGATACACTAAAGCAAGCATGAGAGGAGTTTTTTTTTTGTGGCCAGCTTGTAGATAATTTCTTGATTGTCAACATTCTTTGATTGTTCTTCAAGGATCTTACACATGCTATTTGGCCTCATCACACTATTTCTTACTCTAGGCCCTTGTGATTGTATGGGTACTCTTAAAATAGAAATCAGTGTATCCAAATTTGTTACACTAGGCCCTCCCTCAAAAGTTACATCTATGTGCTCAATTACCTTGCTGGCTGACACTTGCTTTCATTGTTGACATACAATGCATGGGTGGAGCAAAAGAATTACACCTAGTGAAAAAGATGTAATTTGGGGGATTTCAGAATTTTTTTTTTTGAAGAATGGATGTTATGAATACATAAGTGTTAATAGAAATTGAATGAGATTTACAAATATTTAGCTTTTAAATTTATGAGTGATTCAAAAGTTCACTTTTGGAAGATAGTATTACACAAATGAACTATTGATATGATGCTTCTAAGCAAATCACTCCTAGTTTATTGTATTTTTTGTTACATTACTTACCCTAATCGTGTGTTGTTTTTGGGACCTATAAAACTATTGGCCCCTTTACAAAAGAGAGAGAAAGAAAAGAAAAGTAAAAGTCATAGTAACCTATACTAGAGGTTGAAATGACTTGTGAGACCAAAATGATAAGTACAATAATGCATGTGCCTCATAATGGAAAAAACAACAACACGAAAACTAACATGAAGGCCAATTTGATGATGGTATAAACAAACTATACAAGAGTATGTGGCTCTCCACTGACTATAATAGTCATCATGGAGTAGTTGGAGGGATATCAACTACGATATGATAGAATACAATTAAATAAACCCCTTTGACAATGTATGACTATGGTGAGAGATGATAGCTTAGATCATAATCTAGTTGACATCTCTTCCTTGGCAATGAGGCCACCTCATTGAAAATAATCAATGGCAGGATGTAAAGTCAATGCAATGAGAGAGAGAGAGAGAGAGAGAGAGAGAGAGAGAGAGAGCACACGAGAACATATATATGGCTATACATTGTGTACCAGTATAAGGGGTGCCTAACTAACCTTTACCCCAACAACCTCCCACTTAAAGGCCATTGAAAGTACTAATGCCCATCATTACATTGTAGTGTGCAAAGCATTTAGAAGACAAGCTCTTTGTAAAAAGATTTGCAATGTTGTCATCTATGTGATTCTTGAAAAGCTCAATCCACTTGTCCTCAAACACCACTAGGGTTGTCCTCTTAGCTAAGTTACAAATATGGATGCAATGAGAGACTAATAGGCTTTCCTCTCTGCATATTGAGAAGCTCAAATGCTTTCCCAATGTACTTCTTTTGAGGTACATAGATAATATTCTTATTTCTATCCCACATAATCTACATGCCATGAATATGCCTTGCATTCCCCAAGTCTTAATGTCAAAGGCTTCATGCAAACTTGCCTTCAATGCATCCCTATTTATGTGAATTCCTAGCACAAGCAATAAGTAATCCATCTACATAAAGTATCAATATCATAAGGCTACTATCCATAGCTTTCCTTTCATGTGTATAAGTAGTAATTGGTCTCAAATATAATATCCTTGAGACCTCATTGTGGTGAAAAACGTAGACTAGAGGATAAGTAGATGAGAAGACACTATATATAATGTTAACATCCTCCCTCAAAAGGATTCCATAGAAAATATAGCTAAATACAACTGGAAAAAAGGGATCACCACTGAAGATCTAATTTACATCCATGAAGCCATGCTTTATATCCATCTATGAAGTCATATCATGTCTCCCCCCCCCCCCCAAAATCATGTCAAGGATTTGCATTGCAAATTTGTGCTTTGAGTGTGGAACTAATTTGACAAGGAAGCCCACAACATTGTCATAAGAGGGTACATAATCAAGGGTCATATCATAGTTTTCCATTAACTCTCTTACAAAATGATATCTCATGTCAATATGGAAGAGTTTAAGGCTTAATTTGGGGCCTTGAACCACAAAGACACATTTGTTGTTGATTAAGATGGGGATTTGCTAAGGGTGGTATCCAAACCTGATGTCCTCTAAGAGTTTCTTAATGTAGATCACTTCTTGGGCTGCCATACTATATGCCATATATTTGGTTTCTCTACTAGAAAGTGCTATTGAGTGTTGCTACTTAGTATTCCAAGAAGTGGGACCACTTGCTAGAGTAACAATGAAGCTAGTGAGAGATCTTCTACTATTAAGATCTCCACCCCAATTTGCATCCAAATATGCCTTCAAAAGAAACTCATTATGTTCTTTAGAAAAACATAGTCCCACATGAGATGTGTCCTTGAGATATATCAAGACTCTTTTCAACTGCTTCCAATGCTCATACATTGGTTGATGCATAGCCTTGGAAAGAATGTGTCCTGCATAAGACAATTCTAGATGGGTGCAAGTAATCAAATACCTTAAGTATCCAAGTGCTTCCATGTAGGGTATAGTTTGCATTTCATAGGCTTTCTCAGTGGAGAGAGAATGAGATGAAGATGGATTGAGCTAGAGATTTTGAGCAAGAGGAGTGACTATGGGATTACAATTTTGTATGGAATAGTGAGAGAGAATAGTCATGATGTAGGTATGTTTATGCATTTTTATGGATATAGATGATTGATCAAAATCAATGCCAACACAGTCATGCATGTGACCATAATCTATTATAGCAAATTGGGAGGATATTATAGATTTGGCTTTTGACAATGCATAATAAGTGTTAGATATGAATATCATTGACATAGAGACCTAGGACAATGAATATGTTGCCTTAAATGAGAACATAAATGTTATGATCCATATTCAACCATCTAAAGTCATGGTATACTAAGTGAGTATGAATGCAAGTGTATAATTGCTTTGGTTCCTATTTCAAGCCATATAGATCTTTATCTAAAAGGCAAACATGGTCAGGAAATTTGGGATCTACAAAATTAGGAGGTTGGGATATATACATTTCTTCATCTAAGTGACTATACAAGAAAGTAATTTTGACATTGACATGATGCAAAAGTAATTTGAAATGAGTAGCCATGGAAACTAATACCTGTAAGGAAGTCATGGAAAGCACTGGAGAGAATGTACTTCCATAATGGAGGCATTCTATCTCCTCAAAACTACAAGCTACCAAGCAAGCTTTATACTTGTCAATGGTGCCATCTAATTTGAGTTTTTTTTAAAGCACCCAATTGTAGTTGATTGTTGATTGCCTAGGAGGAAGAGGGATCAATGTCCAAGTGTGGTTTTGAAGAAGAGCTTTGTACTCATTAAGCATGTCAACTTGCCAATACTGAGCTTCATAAATTTGGAGTGCTTGAGTGATGAATGGATAGTTTGGTGCCTCTAGAATGCTGTCATGAAGTGAAATTCTTGTTTGGCTGACTACAATATTAGCTTGGACAAAGAGGTCATCCAAGCTCTTGTAGTATGGACTAGGTAAGAACATAACTTCATCTTCTTCAGAGTTAGAGGAGCTGAAGAGAGTAATATGCTTAGAGGAGGAGATGGGAGATGGAGGATGAAGGATGGTAATAATGAGGGCAACAAGGGGGTGAATTGCTATTGGTTGAAGACATTGCAACATTCCTTACTGACTTGGAAAGACCTTTGGCACACAGTTAGAGGTGTATTTTCTTCCCTAAATCCCTGCTATTGTTGGATTGAGTTTCTCAAGAGTGGAAGAGTAGAGATGAGATTGCTTGGGAGCTAAAGACGGTGAGGATGGGTGAGCAAATGAGGTTCTAATTATTGTTTGCTATGTATGGCTTGCTGATATATCTACATTTTGATGATCAATACTGAGTTGGAAGGGAGATAAGTTTGAGTGTTTAGCTAATGAGCTATTTTTATAGTAATTAAGGAATGTATTTTTTACGAGAGAGGAGCTAGCAATGGCATAGGGGTAATAGGCATGTTGAAGACTATAGATGTGGCCTACTAGCATGTATTTTCAGGGACCTTATTGGTGGATAACTAGAGCTAGTTTGGATTCTTGCAACCTACGATTACGGTTCAGGCTGGAAATGATGGAAAGAGACCCTTGCTACATTAAAATGGCGATGGTGAGGATTAGACGTGGAGTGGAGAGAACAATAAGGCATTGAAATAAGGCCACAGGCAACAAGCATGGAGCCAAAATGTGAGCTAGAGGGAAGATTAATATTATTTTGGCCTTTGCTAAACCTTGGAGGAATTAAATGTCCTTGTACATGGGGAAGGGGTTTGTCACATGTATGTGTATTGGAGGTCTTATGGGAGAGAAGTGGGAAGATAGTATACAAGACTCGAAATTGGATGTATGATTGGCAAGGATGAATGAGAAGATGTTGTTTCAAAGGGTACAATTGGATAGAGAGTAAGAGATTGAGAGTTTGTGGTGATTGAGAAGGTCATGATGAAGATATTAATTTTGTTAAAGATAGCACTCCTACCATAGATAAAGACTTTGTTCTTTGGGTCATAAAATCTGTAGGCTTTGTGGCTATAAGGCTCACCATATCCCAGTGAAGACAAACTATATGGCTGTTGATGAGAATTTGAATTGTGGTCCATGTTGACTAGAAGGGCAGTGCATCCAAATATCTTTAGATGTCATAAGTCAAAGGGTGACCAATCCATAATTCATAGGGAGTGTGATTGTGAAGAGAGGTAGAATACAACTTGTTTTGGAGATAAGTTGTTGTAGCAATTTCCTCTTCCCAATATTCTTTGTCAAGATGAGCCACTAATAGTATAGCTCTTGCAACATTTAGCAAAGAGTGGTTCTTATATTTAGCAACTCCATTTTGTTGTGGATGATATGGTATGGTAAGCTCATAATGAATTCTAAAGGTTTTGCAATAGTCTTCAAACTCATTGGATATGTACTCTCCTCCATTATTCGTCCATAGAGTCTTGATTCATAAATCATGCTTATTCTCCACCACTTCTTTGTACTATTGGAACTTTGAAAATACTTGTGACTTTCTTGTGAGAAAATATACAACAATATATCTAGGAGTAATAATCAATTAGTACCACGAAATGTTTTTGCTATACCCTCGGAAGACCAAGAAAGAGAAGCCAAAAAATAAAAAATGGAAGACAATCCCAAGGCGAGAGAAAAACAGAAGAGAAAGGCACACTCAGAAAAAAATCTGAAGACATGAAGTGTAGGAAAAAGCCTCGAATGTAAAAGGAAGCACACAAATAATAAGCACACTATAATATTCTAGCAAGAAAAGAATTGGGTGCATTGTAATTCATTTTGTAAAAGAATGTCAAGCTCTCTCTAGTGCACATTGTAAAGAATGAGAGGCATGAGTTGAGGCCTACACTAATAGGAAGGCAAAGAAAAGAGAGTAGAGGAAGGGACAAAGACTAGAAACCAAAAAGGGGGATGGCCACCCAAGGAATGGATAAGGGCATGTATAAAAGTCAAGAAATGAATGAAGAAGCTCATTCTTGTGTGTAGCCAATTTTTCTCTCTTCTTGTTTCTTGCTCTTGATTCCTTCTTGTACTTGCATGAGTGAGGGAGTGTGAGAGAGGAAGAGAGTGTGTGTGAGGGAGTGTGAGAGAGGAAGAGAGTGTGTGTGAGAAGCTCTTCTTTTCCTCTCTTCATCATCATCTTCTTCTCTTCCCCCTTCTTGCGTGCGGAGCTATGGAGGTTGAAGCTCACAGCTTGGAGATGGAGCTTGCTTGAGAGTGCATCTTGAACCATGGAGCCATCAATGAATTTGTGGGAGGAGGTACTCGATCGGATTTGAAGGTAAGCTCACTACATTAGTGCGTGGAACAGCGCATACAGCTATGTGAGAGGTAGCCATAGCTCTCAGCTTGAAACACTTGAAGTAATAAGCAGTCTGTGGGTCTTGGTGATTTGCCTGTGTGATGAGGGGGGTGACGATATGTTGGTTCCATTGTTGGGACCTACGGATTAAAGCTTGAGTGCTTATGTGTTCCAAATCGAGTGAGAAGCAAGATCTCATCTCCAAAATGACACTTAGTTTTAGAAAGAAAGCAAGGGAGTCGGAGATTATTCGATCTCTTTTGTGGACTAGTTTAGGTTTAGGAAGCTTTATGTGCATTGGTTAGAGTAGGAGTTATGTACTTTGATAAGATTTGAGACATTACGATTTGGGAAACAAGAAAAAAGAGAGAAAACATAACTCTCTAGATAACCAAAAAACAGGAAAAGAAAGAAAATAGAATTTTTATGTCCAGGAAGGAAAACAGAGTGTGAGGGGAGAAAGAGAGATCAGAAAATGTGAAAAAGAAGAAGATAGAGCTTATTTGCACTCAGTGATATTGAGAGAGAGACGTGGAGTGACAAGTCTATAGGTAGCAACACCTACGATCCTTGCCATTGACACATTCAACCCTTCCAGGTATGCTTTGAACCCTTATTTTGATTGTTGCATTGCTCTGGAACCCTGGGTGCATTGGATAGTGAGTATTAAGTCATTAAAAAGGATATTTGTGCCATTTGGTATGTTTTTCAGTGCTGTTGGGATGGCGACTACATGCCTCAAACAACTGACTCTTGACCTATCTTAGACATTTGAGCTAGATAAGGTTGACCCACTTAGCACCACATGACAAGAATTTGACCACTCACCCCCTCGGACTACCAAACTTAGGCCTTAAATGGCCAGCCGAATGCTCGAATGGGCACCCCTTGTCTGAGTCTGAGTCCAATCACTCGGACAGATAGATACCTTGAGGAGTCCACTTGGACGGACGAGTGTGGGACTTAGATGAGTTTTCTAGAACCCTAATTTTGACTAAATTTTGGACACTTTGGGACCTATTAGGGCATATTGCTGCTAGCAAGCTAATCGGCAAACCAAGGTGAAGTCTAGACGAGTAGGTGAAACCATAGAACCGTTTGCACTCAAAAACCTTGACCTAGTAGTCCGAGGGGGGGGGACTGAAATGACTAACCATTGGCTACTACCATGGGGATAGAGACCTAAGGTGATCCACTTGGCTAAATAGCCATTAGAACACTTGTCATGACTGGTAGAGGATCCAATTTCAATTGTTAGGAGTAATCAAAACCCTCTCTAAAAGCAGCAATGATGATAGGAAACTGATTGGATGTAGTTGGCTTCATCAAAATTCACACTCGGCATTGTAGACATTTAAGCACATGTGAAAGCTGGAAAGACTAATTTTGCATAAGGCACATTGAGTCACACTACTAGTACATAAGTGTTGCACATTTCTAAACTATAAGATTAACAAGAAACACACTAAGGGATATTAAGCCAAAAACAAACCCACCAATAGGAGTACAACCCCCGAGAGTTATACGAGTGACCCAAGACACTAGGAATAAAGACCTAGAGGAGATGCACCCATCGGACCATTGAGGGAAGGAAAGGCTAGCCAAGATTAGGGATACATCTTTAGCTAGCTCAGTTGACCTAATAGATGCATTATGGCAAGCACTAGCTCGAATGAGAATAATCTCAACCTTGACCTTGACCTTAATGTGGCAGATTACTCGGACGACATCTGATGACTTGTTACATAGTACAACCAATAGTCAAGGACAGCACACCATGGAAAACCAATAGTCGATATCATAGCCGACCTTGAGGAGGAGAGGAGATTGGCAAGAACAACATTGCAACTCATTGCAAGTTATAGCTAGGAGCAAAGGGCTCAGAGATTGCATTAGGAGAGAGAGCTCAATGAGGTTCACCAGATCCTAGCCATCTCAAGTAGAAACAAAATGGGAGGCAACAACGCTAAGAAGAGAGCCTTAGAAGCCGACCGTACAGTGAGTGAGCTACTCATGAAAATATTTCTAGATAGTACCGATGCTGAGCAAAGTGGGGCAACCTTGGCGGCATCATTGCTAGCCGAGATGGAAATTACCCCAACTATGAGGAGCCAAATGAAAATACCCATAGTTGCAAAGCAACTTGATAAATACCAAATAGGCAATGACCCTTATAGCTTCATTAAGAAGTTTGAGCAAGTGTGCAAAGATAACAATCTCACATACCCCGCTCAACAAGCACAAGCATTTGGTCTTTGCTTGGGAGAAAAAGGACAGACGTGGTTTACAAGTCTAGATAATGCTAAATACAATAACTTCACTCAATTGAAGGATCTCTTCATCAAGAGATTCTCGGAGGCAAGATACTGTGATAATCTCATTGTTAAGCTAATGAATGTCAACCAGAAAGACAAAGAGGACATACGAGACTACATCACACATGTGAGGAGTCTCTACAAGAGGATACTTGCAGTTGAGTGACCCAATAAGATAGCGGTCTCTACCGTATTCATTAATGGAATCTGCAATGAAGAACTCTATAAGGCCCTAGCAAGCAACTTGAACATGCAAAGGGATGTGCTTGCAAGAGTCTTTGAGGAGGCCATACAAGTAGATGACTTGCTCAAGGAGAGAAGCTCTTGAGCTACGCAGCAAGGTAGCAGTGCATTTAGGAACACCAAGAGAGCTGCAACAACTAGCAAAAAAGTAGCCCCCAGAAAACAAGAAAAAGGAAAGAGTGTTAACCTAACCCGAGCGACTTAAAATCAGAGCTAGCCAGAGTGCCAATTGTGGGAGATTGGGGCATGACACCATGCACTATCGGTTGCCAGGATGGTTTCCTTACTAGCAACCTGGGAACCACCTACCATCTGAATGTCTCGATCCTAGATCAAGGCCTTGTGCCAATTGCGGAAGATTGGGGCATGACACCATGCATTGTCAGTTTCCAAGATGGTTGCCTTAGGAGCAACCTTACACTTAGCCATACTATCTAGGAGTTAGGCAACCATACTTTGGAAGGGGAGACTCTTTGGCTCTACCCACACCTAAGGATTCAAAGCTAGCCACTTTGAGGATAGAAATTAACCCAACGAGAATCCCTAGACCATTAGGACCTATCGTGACCTATCCACCAAACGATGCTCTGGTGCACTTTGTGGAGGAACAACTCGAGGAAGATTCTTACTTGGACCCTTATGTCTCTTATGATGAAGAGGGTAATCCCATATTGATGGACTATAGACATGTGCCAATCATGGCCTTAGCAAAGAAAGAGGTAGAGGTGTAGGAGGAGCTCAAAACCAGGAACCCATAACGTGTTGGGCATGTGGCCATCTAGGGCATATCTTGTGTCTCTTCCTAAAAAGGAGCAAGAAAATAGAGAGAAGGCTGACTTGAGATGCCCAAAATGTGGAGTCACACACCTATTTTCCGATTTCCTAAAGTGAAAACCCTCCACTAGCTTGACAATCGTATTGTCTATGCCACTCGGACTATTTTGTGTTAAGTCACCTAACAATGATGCCACACCTATCCCCATAAATTTCATGACACAAGCTTAAACAAAGTAGACATGTATCTCATTACTTAGAACTAGCAACCTGGATGCATCTTCTATAGGGAAGAAGAGTCGATGAAGGAAGAAAAAGAGGATTGAGGCAAAAATAACGCTCAAGACAGAGAGTGAGACCACATTAACAAAAGGAAAATAGGTCACTGATGTTGAAGCAGAAACATTTTCTCCTAGGATGAGAGAGAAGGGAAGCGCTAGGGTTGGAGAGTATCCTGACCCCAACAAACAGCTAGCGGCTGTGGGGATAAGGTCAAATAATGGATAATGGAAGCACAAGCTCATTTGCAAAAAGCTAAACCTATCATTGAGGATAGGAGCAATAAACTCTCAACCATAAGCCCACCAGTCTCTCCCACATATCTAAGAGTAGGAGAGAACGCCACCATATGAACAACTACATGGGAGAATGAGGGGTCCATCACTAGGCAAACAACTCAAGAGCATTAGTAGGGAGCCCATGAGGATGAGGAGGGAAAGAAAAATGGAAAATTGGTAACCACACTAATAACAACTCCTGTGACATTGTCATTGGGAGAATTTCTCAAGCAAAACTCTATACTTTGACAAGAATTGAAGCAACAGGTAGAATGTAATAATGAACATAAATCGCAAGACTTCCTGGACTACAATGCTGTGACATTCATACCAAACCTAACACTGAATCCAATGTCTACGACCCCATAAGTGAATGCCTTTTGGGAGGGCATTGAGATGCATACAGTCTTACCTATCATTGCCTTAGGAGATACTACACAAAAGGGGATAGACACATGAGCAAGGGTTAGTGTACTTAGTCACATAGTCCTACAAGCTTGGGAAAACCCATTGGTGGAAACTGCATGGTTCAATGTCACTCTAGCGAATGGGATGAAGGTTATACCTTTTGGAGTCTTGAAGGACTGGCCTCTGAAGATAGCAGGAATCCAATTCTCCGTAAACTTCATAGTTATGAAGGGAGTGAATTATGATATCATGCTAGGAAGCCCTTGGATGAGGAATGCTAGAGTGATAGAGAACTAGGGTAATGGCCTGATATTCTTGGGCAATAGATTAGAAGCAGTTCAAATAGAGATGGACACTTGTAAAATATCATAAGTGGACTTAGATGCATCTCTACCATGCTAAAGGGTGACTCAAGGCCTAGAAGCAACTATGGATCTCTAATGAGGTACATTTCTTGCCCTGAGGATGAGGAGATTGGATGCACATATTGGTAACCATTGATCTCCCATTCTTTTAGAGGATGAGTACATGCAAGTTGTAGACTCAACTAGCTACCCTAACAATGCCATCACTCCTAACCTAACAATAGTACCCTTGTGTATGATTGCCATGAGTTCCATTAGCCAACCAATGCCAATTTCCTATTGTGTCCTAGCAAACAAATTAGAACTTCACAAACACCGTGAGTGCCTGACAAGTGGTTTGCCCATGCGGGCGATGACAATTTTGCTATGTTAAGTGATGCAGGATTGATATGACCACAAATGTCCGATGTACTAGTTGAAGGGATTAAGTCATAATTGAATGAGATTTAGAATAGGAAAGGTGTATGGCTTTACTTAGAGAACAAAAGCTTGACAAAATGGAAGTTGAGAGAGAAGATGGGATGCCCAAGTCAAGTTTCTTGTGGATAAGTTGTTGGATAACGTCTTAAGAGGCATGAACAAGTCGAAAGTGCCATAGAATAAAGTCTTCAGGTGAGCTAAAGAGTGCGGTGGAATTAGCAAAAGCATTGGCAGTAAGAGGCTTAAGAATTGAGTAGCCAAGTATGTAAAAACTGCCAAATTTCGAACAAGTGAGTTTGAGAGAAGGTGAAAGTAGCTATAAGATACATTGGTCCTTGAAGAAGTGAGCAATGAGAGAGGCTTGAGAAGTGAGCTCACTAATGCTTAGAAGATTTTTCTTGAGATTTGGAACACAATAGACTTTGTTTACCTTGATGATGTGGTTGGATGGAAGCTCCACTTGAATTGTACCATAACCTTTCAATTGCTAGATGCTGTTGTTCCACCCCATGGCTACACTGAGTGGAGTAGACCTCTCTTTAAAATTTACCAACCATTCTTTGTGGAAGGTCATATGATGGATAGCTCTAGAGTCTAGAACTAGGTATATTACCCAAACACTTGTAGCTAAAGTGACGATGGTATTTGATTGATCTTTTGTGTCATGGTTTCTAATGCTAACAAAATGAGCTTATCCTCTTGAGTGATTTTTGTTAAACCTATCTTTCTGTCAACAATCCTTTTCTATATGACCTTTTCTTTTACAAACATTGTATATGAGATGGTAGTGAGGATTTCTAGAAATTAATAAGGATTGAAATGATTGTTGGGTTTGTGATGTGGGTTTGTGATGAGGATTGCCAAGGATTCCTTTGAAGCTGGACTGGCGAGAAATCTTAGGCTTTGGGTGAGCTCTTTTGTGAAGATGTTTTGGATCGTAGACGGTTACAACTAGGACTTTGGTCTCTTGAGTAGAAGAAGTGGAAAGTGCATCCCTCATAACTTGTTTTGCTTGATTCTATTGATGAGAGACTAATGCTTGAGTTTATTAGTGGAGGTTTGAGTGGTGATAAAGGATCTTTAGGATAGAGGCAAAGATGAGAGAAGAAACATAGCTTGTAGTTCTTCAGAGATGACTAATCCAAATATTACGGTTTCATCTAATAAGGACTGCCACTACTCTAAGAACTTCATGGAAAATTGATATTCATGCATAATGGTAGTGGCTAACTTTGTAAATGGTCATTTGATATATAATATTTGTGTATTCATAGGTATTGTTGAAGGAATCCCAAGTATCTTTTACAGTGGGTATTGCTCTTACTAGTTGCACTTGTCGATCTCCACAATGGATAAGAATCTCCATTATTGTAGCTACATCTCTTTGCATCCAATCTTCCTTGTTTTCTCCTCCTCATTTAGGACATTCTTCCTTGTCATTGATGATGTTTCAAAGGTTAGCTTGGGATAGATATAGTTCCATCTGCAGCTTCCAAACTTGATAGTTATTGCCATTGAGTTTGTTGATCTTGATGTGGCAATTGTAAGAGGTATTGGCATTGGCGATAGTCATTAGAGTAATGAGAGTAAAGGGAGATAAGTGATTTGTGATTTTGGAGATAGTAGAGAAGATATGATACGCTAGAAAATTGGAACTTGGGGCTCTGATACCATGTGGTGAAAACATAGACTAGAGGATAAGTAGGTGAGAAGACACTATGCACAATCTATGAGAGAGAGAGAGAGAGAGAGAGAGAGAGAGAGAGAGAGAGAGAGAGAGAGAGAGAGAGAGAGAGAGAGAGAGAGAGAGAGAGAGTGTGTGTGTGTGTGTGTGTGTGTGAAAAGTAAAGTGAACTACAGTTGCTAATTTCATTGCTAATAGCTATATATATGCATGGTACATTAAATGAGGTAGGTGAGCTCCTATTCTCAATATCTAGAATATTTACAATGAGGATCACTATGGGACCCTTTTTTCCACATGTTGCACATCCTTATCTTATCCATACTTTATCCTAGCACTCATGAAGGCATCAAACTTATGATACCATTCCTTAGGAGCTTATTTCAATCCATATGAGATCTTATAGACCTTGCATATCAAGTATTCCTTGACTGCCAGCCCTCTCATTATTGCATGTAAATGTCCTCATGTAAATCCCCATGGAAATTCTATTCCCTTTTCCTACTCGAATCCCTTGGTTACCAAACTTTCCTTGTACTACATCAAGTGGAGACAATTTTCAACTTATAGACCCATTCACATGGTAATTCATGATTACCCTTAACCAAAGGGACCCACTTCTGCAATCTTCACCAAATAGTTAATCTTTGGCTACACATCCTTCTTTCACTCATGACTATCATCCCTCATCATGGAATTAATATAACATAAAGGCTCTTTGCAATCCATTGACATAGTCAACAAATAGTATGTATATTTGTGGTGGTCTGGAGACTCTTGTAGATTGCCTCAACACTGGCTCAAACTAAGCCCTTGGTTTTCCCAATGGTCTGAGTCTGTCCACAACTAGTGGTACTTTGCTTTAATATTTCCTAACTATCTAAGCTTTTCATCACGTGAGATAGGTCATACATTTTGCTCATATGGTGGTTGTCCATCCTCCTGGGATACTACCTTGTGTATCTCAATTGTCTTGATGGGCTATTTATGCATCTTATCCTCATTAGAGATAATATCATGGTTGCACACTAGCTTCTTAGCTTCAAGATCCAAGGAAAATAATTTGTCTCATATGAATCTTGACACCCATGAAAAATTCACTTTTTAGATTAATGAACAAGCTTTCTTCACTTGTCCTTGAAGATACACATGTAAGCCTCATAGCTAAACACTTGCAAGTGATCATAAGAGTGTTTGTTTGCCACACCACACCTCTTCTAAAATGTTTCCATCCAATGGCTTGCTAGGTGACCGATGAATTAAAATACACATTATCTTTAAGAACTTCAGCCTAAAAACCATAAGTGTGATCTGCATTAAATAACATACATTGGACCCTTTCTTGGATAGTTATGTCCATCTTTTAGCCATGCCATTTTGATCCTAGTTTTCTATAATAGTTAACTATATTTTGATGTCATGTGTATCATAAAATTTTAGTGCTTGAGAGGTATACTCTCCACCATTATTAGCCCTAAAAAAATTTAGCATATTTCCTAAGTAATTTTTTGCATAAGCCAAGAACTTTGGAATGCATCAAAGACATCACTTTTCCTTATAAATAGGAAATGTCCATACTTTCCTAGTAGCATCATCAATGGAAGCAACAAAGTAAGATGCTCTATCCAAAGAAACTATAGGCATAGGCTCACATACATCACTATCTACCAATTTCAAAGATTCAAATCTTCTACTACCAACATTCTTTTTATGTGACAATTTAATCTATTTGTCATGTACATGCAATGTCTCATGTTCCAAAATCAAAAGAGTTGAAAGATAGAAGATGCTCCAAATATGAAAGAATTTTCATTCCAATGATAGAAATATAGCTTAAACAGTGATGCCAAAATGATATAGATGGTTTTCCAGTGATAGATACAATTTGGCTTTTACAGTATATACTTGCAAAGACTACATAATGTCAACTTTTGGCCCTTTAACAACTATGCAAGACCCTCTATATATCTTTCAAATATTATTAGCAAAAATTACATGATAACCACAATCATCTAGTTGTCTAATACTTATCAAAATTTTCTTCATTTGGTTTTTTTTAATTCATAGATCTTTCATCAATAAGTATTGAATGACAACTTGTAAGAGCATGATTGGTACTTTTCAAGCCATTCACAAAATTTATAGAGATTATCTAAATGATCAAACCACAGATTTTTATACTAAAGGTATGATTTTTATATATTATGCATGATATGTTGTCCCCTCAAGATGAGATGTATGTGGACACAATGAAGATTTCCTAATGCCAAGCCTTTCATCTCTAAATTGAGAGATTCTAAATAAGGCAATGGTACAAAGCTTTAAAACTCAAAATCCCCTATGATATTTAAAAGGCTATAACTCTTAAAGAATCTCAAGAAGAATACACTTATTATGGTTTGTATCTCTACATATCTTTGTGGCTTACTTTGCAAACCACCAAATTTACATAGGACAAAGTTATCGTGGCTAAGTAGAATTCTTTTTTAAGAGAACTTGAATAATAGTATATGATTATTTTAGAAATCTAGAGAGTTTGAGCACATGGGTGATTTTGTAACATGCAATGTATGCTCTCAGTGCTTGGCTTTATCTTTTTTTTTTTAAATGAGATACTTTAATAATCAATTTACCATAATCACATATAATCAAAGTGATAAGGGATAGATTGGTACATAATGTTAGATTATTAGATATTATTGTGGCCTAATACATGTAATCTATATGGTTTATTTATTTAATAAAAGAAAATCCAAAGCCTCATATGAGTTGCTTTTGTCATTTCACTAACATATTCAATTTAATTCTTGAAAAGACAATAATATCCCACAGTAATCCCTTACTATAGGGTTTGATTATAGGAGATATAAACTCAAACTAGGCATCTAATTTCCTTTAGATTATAATGTAGATTTCATGTCATTTAAACTTAAGGTGCAAATAAAGAAGATTAATGATACTTCACAGTGGACATTAAAAGATATAAGAGATACTTTGGAGTTTCTAACCAACATAACCCCTGGATATAAATTTATATAAATAGTTTTACTTTCCTTATCACTTATTATTGAATACATTTTAGGCTTGAGTCATAGGTTATCTAGCATGAAGAAAGAACTAAGTTTATAGTCACTCCCAAGTGGATTGTTACACCACCTCTTCGTAAATTCAAGACAAAAAAGCCTCAAAAAATAAGAAATGGAAGGCATCCCCAAAGTGAGGAAAATGGAAGAGAAAGGAAAGATATAAGAAAAAGTAGGAAAAGCCTCAAATTCAAAGGGAAGCACACAATAATAAGTGCACTGGATATTCTAGCAAGGAAAGCACTATGGGCGCATTGTAATTCACTTTGTAAAAGAGTGCCAGGTTCCCTCTTGTGCAATTTATAAATGTAGACATGCATGGGTAAAGGAATCATATAAATAAGAAGGAATAAGAAAAGAGGACCTAGGCTAAAATGGCCAATCATGTAAAAAAGGGATGGTGCCCAAGGAGGAGTAGGGCATGTATAAAAATGCAAAAAGTGAATGAAGAAGCTCATTCTTGTGTGTGACCAAAACTAGCTCTCTTCTTCTTCTTCTTCTTGCTCTTTCCTATGTGCTTGTGCTTGCGCTTCAAAGAGGGAGTGTGAGGGAGTGAGTATGTGAGGGTGAGGGACTGGGGTGGAGAAGCTCTTCATCTTCTGCTCTCTTCTTCTCTTCTCTTCTCTTCTCTTCTCTTGTCTCATGCACAACAATGGAGCTTGGAGCTTGAGGATCAAGCTCCAAGCTCCATTGGATCATGGAGCTACCAAAGAGCTTGTCTTGTCTCATGCACAACAATGGAGCTTGGAGCTTGAGGATCAAGCTTGCTTGAGCTTGCACCTTGGATCATGGAGCTACGAAAGAGCTTGTGGGAGGAGACAACTCGATAGAGCATGAAGGTAAGCTTACTACACTCGTAGGTGTGAGAGCGTGCATGACCATGTGAGAGGTAGCCATTGCACTTGGCTTGAAACACTTGAAATGATAAGCGGTCTGTGAGTCTTAGTGATTGAGCAAGAAGCTCTCATATTTTGGTTCCATTGACAAGACCAATGGATTCAATCTTTGAGTGCTTGCGTACTCTAAATCAAGTGATGAAATAGGAGTCGACTCTTGAAACATCACTTGGTTTTAGGTAGGAAGCAAGGGAGTCGGAGGCTATTCAATCTCTTTTGTGGATTAGTTTAGGTGAAGCTTTCTGTGCATTAGTTAGAGTAGGAGATGTGTATTTTGATCAAACTTAAGACATTAAGGTTTGGGAAATAAGGGAAAAGGAAGGAAAGATAACTCTTTGGATAACCATGAAACATGGAAATAGGGGTAGAAAGGAAATAGATTTTTCATGTCTAGGAAGGAAAAAAGAGTGTAAAGGGAGAAAGAGAGAAAAAAAAAGGTAAAAAAGGAGGGAGAGAGAGCTCATTTGCATTCAAGGAGATTGATAGAGAGCTAGTGAGAGAGAGACACAAAGTGACAAGTCCACAGGTTGCTATACCAACAATTCTTTCCTTTGACGATTCTTCTAGCCCCATCCAAGTATGCATTGAGTCTCTGCTGCTAACTGTTGCATTATTTTGGAATCTTGGGTACATTAAATGGTGTGCATGAAGTTATAAAAAAGAATATTTGTGCCATTCTATGGGTTTTTTGATGCTGCTCGGACAATAGCTATAAGCCTCGGATAGCCAAGTCGTGACCTTGGCTTGGATGTTCGAGTTACTTAAGTGACACATTCAGACGTCCGTCTTGGATGGACTTGACCACTCAGCCTTAGATGGCTATTCAGATGCTTGGAAGAGCACCCCTTGTCTGAGTTTGAGTCTGACCACTCGGATGAGTTAATCCTTTAAGAAGTCCACTTAGATGGTTGAACCCACAACTCGGACGACCGAGTTTGGGACTTGGACCAGTTGTCCAAAACCATATTTTGACTGATTTTTGACCTTCAAGGGCTTGTAGGGCCTACTCCCAACAACTAACTAGTAGCCACGCTAAAGTCCAAGCCCATAAATGAAACCATAGGACTATTTACAAAAAAAAATGGGGAACCACAACCTAGCAGTTCGTGGGGGGGGACTGAAGGATCTAACCATTGGCTACTTCCTAATTAGAAACCTAAGTTGACTCACTTGGCTTGATGCCTAACAAACCACTTGTTGTCACAACCCATAGAGAACCCAATTTCAACCATTAGGAGTCGTCAAAAGCATCAAGAATAGGAAACTGATTGACGCAATTGATTCCATCAAAGGCCACAAGCATTTAAGCACATGTGAAAGCTGAAAAGACTAAATTCACATAGCCCACATTGAGATGCACTGTTATTGTGTAAGTGTTACACATTTGTAAACTGTTGGGTTAACAATGAACACACTAAAGGGGATTAAGCTAAAAAAGAACCCACCAGTAGGAGTGCAACCCCAAGAATTAGACAAGGGACCTAGAAAACCAAGGGGATAGACATAGAGGGGATTGAACCATCACATTGTCAAGAGAAGGAAAGGCTTGCTAAGATTAGGGATGTGTCTCTAGCCGGTGTAGTTGACCTCATAGATGCACTAGTGGGTCAGGAGGGAACTACTATGGTAGGCGCACTAGCTCGAATGAGAATAGTCTAGACCTTGACATTGACCTTAACATGGTTGAGCACCTAGATGACATTCGACGACTTGTCACACAATATAACCAACACATGAGGATAGTGCACCATGGGAGACCAATTGTCGATGTCATAACCAATATTGAGGAAGGAAGGAGACTAGCACAGATAGCATTGTAGTGCATTGAGAGTTATAGCCAGGAGCAAAGGGCTCACAGATTGCATCAAGAGAGAGAGCTCAATGAGGTACACATGATCCTAGCCATCTCAAGTAGGAACAAAATGGGAGGTAATGCCGATAGGAAGAGAGCTAGGTTAGGAGTCGCCCCAAATGCTAGGAGTGAAAATATCCATTGTTGCAAAGAAGAATGATAAATACCAGGCCGGCAATGACCCCTACAGCTTTTTTGAGCAATTTGAGCATGTGTGCAAGGCTAATAACCTCACGGACTCTACTCAAGGGGAGGGAGAAGGGAGATGCCTAAGGGGGGGGAAGGGAAGCGAGGGAGAGAAAGAATGGGAGTGGGAGGGAAGGGAGGAGGGAGGGAGTGCATGGGTCTGGGAAGGAGGATGGTTGGGGAAAGTGGGAAGGGTGGGTCGTTGGTTGGGGGGGAAGGGTCACTTGAGGATGGGGGGGGGGGGGGGGGGTGTGTAAGGGGTTTGTAGCTATACCATGCCATTACTACCGAATGCACCTATATAGGGAGTAGTAGTGACTCAAAGCCCTGCATTGTTTCCACTCTACGTGTGATTCCCTATACCCAGTGGTGAACCCTCTTATGTGCGGTGTCACGAGGGTGTAGTCCTGGGATGTGTCTATGTTGTCCCGCTTTTTGGATTGAATAATACAAGAGTATACCTTGAGCTCATATATCGTGTTACATTTCTGTGCCGTGTTGAGTGCGTAACAAGTGCAGGTTTATCACACTTGGTATCAGAGCGACTCTTGCTCGGAGTGAAGGAGTGCTTACGGAAGCAGGAGGAAAGATCCAGTGCCCCGAAGAGATCGAAGTCGTAACCACCCACAGCGCGATGCCCTGCATCGTGTTGCCCCACGTCGCGACTCCCCCCAACGCGTCGCCCTGGCGTGACGCCCCAACATCGACATCCCACCGTCTGAAGACATGACGCGGCTTCCCCGTGGCACGACCCACACCACCACATACGAAACATGGCTTCCCCGTGTCGACACTACCAACCACATGGAGGACGAAAGGGAGAACGTCACCCTCCCAACAATGGAGGAGAGGAAGAAGAGTAGAGGGCAAGAATGGAGAGTGGCCCAAGAGGAGAAGGTGGCCGGACTAGAAAAACAATTAGATGTTATGTCAGGCATGTTGGAGTCAATATGGAGGAACATGTAGATGAAGGAAGAGGAGGAAGAAAGGAGGAAAAAACTAGAAGTGGAGCAGGGCTATAGAGAACGGGTGATACAACAACAAGAAGAGGAGAAAAGACACAGAATGCAAAAGGAGATGGATAGAATGGGTAGAGAGGAGACATCTAGGAGGGCGCAAGATACAAGGAAGGAGAAGGAGAAAGTAGTAGAATTAGGAAGCAAAAAGAAAGACAAGAAGAAGGAGAAGAAGCACCACCGTAAAGAGGAGGAAGATAGTGATAGTTCAGAAGATGATTATGGTAAATTCAAGATGCCCCAACCAGCCAAGTACAAGGGAGAGAGAGATGGGTTGGTTCTGAAGAAATGGATCGCAAAGGTAGACAGGTACTTGAAGTATTTACGAATAACCGAAGACAAGAAGGCGGAGGTGGCAGCCATTTACTTGGAGGAGGACGCTGCCAGTTGGTACCTGCTGGAACAAGAGCAGGGCCACACCATCTTTTCGTGGGAAGAACTCCAGGAAGAATTGAAGGACTAATTCATTCCAAAGATGGAAAAATTCAAAGTGAGAGATGAATGGAGGAACCTCAAGCAAACACAAGGAAAGATAAAAGAACATGTCAGCAAATATAGGTAGATCATGCTGCAACTACCAAACATGGATACAGACACTAAGCTACATGGATTTTTGTTTGGGATGCAAGAATGGGCTAGAAGAGATGTGGAGAGACAGGAGCCAACAAGCTTAGCAGAAGCCATGAGAATGGCCGAAAGACTGGTGGACCTGGAAGGCAGAAGAACAGCACAAGGGAATCAAAACAGGTTCAACAACAATTTCAACAGCACCTTCAACAACAACAACTCATGGAACCAAAGGCCTAGTGCTCCTAGAGGGGCATTCACAGATACAAGGAGCCAAAACACCACCACCACCACGGTCGTGTCACAAACAGCTTTAGTACCAAGAGGAGCAGCATGAAGATGGGGAAACAACCTCTACAGGCCAACCCCTAGCACATCGTATGGGCCCGTAGGATCAAATACATCATTGTGGAGACCCCCTGTGGGAGCTTTCACTCAATTGCCAAGACCCTCGGACCGCTTATTGATTCAAGCGTTCCAAGCCGAGCACTAGTGGCTACCTCTCACATAGCCGACGCGCCATCCATATCTACGGGTGTAGTGAGCTTACCTTGATGCCGTTCGAGTTACCTCCTCTCCCGCACACTCCGGTAGCTCCACGATCCAAGTGCAAGATTCAAGCAAGCTCGATCCTCCCGCTCCAAGCTCCAAGCTCCATTGCCGCGAGCAAGACAAGACAAGAGAAGACAAGAGAAGAGAAGAAGAGAGGAGAAGATGGAGAGCTTCTCCTCCTCGATCCCTCACCCTCACACACTCACTCCCTCACACTCTCACACTCCCTCTCTCAAGCACAAGCTCAAGCAAGTAAGAACAAGAAGAAGAAGAAGAAGAGGAGAGCTACTTTTGGCCACACACAAGAATGAGCTTCTCATTCACTTTTCAACTTTATATACAAAACCCTAAATCCCTTTTGGGCGGTCATCCCCTTTTCCCCCTTTTACATGGCCGACCGTAGCCTAGGCCCTTTTTCCCATTATCCTTCTATCTTCCTAGCTTCCTTTCCACCGCCCGTCTACATTTACAAATTGCACGGGTGAGAGCCCAGCGCTCTTTTACAAGATTTCAAGGTGCGCCTTTTTATTTTAAAATGCGCCTTTCCCCTTTTGCCTTTGCCTTGGACTTTTAAGGTTGCCCTTCCACTTTTGGCATTTTCTCATTTTCTTTCTTCAATTGGGCTACCTTTTTTTCCGCCTTTGCCCTGCGCCTTTTCCACTTCCTTTTGCTTTCTTCGTGTTGGGGTTAACATTACCCCCCTCCTAGACGAGTGCCAGTCCCATGGCACTCACCGTCATAGGTAGCAGGCTGTAGCATGCACCAAAGACATGGGTGACAAGGACGCATGTGGTTTCCGTGGAGGAGTGTTGGTGGTGGTGTGGCAGAAGGTCCTGGGGGCCTATTGGTGGTCAAGGTGGCTGGTGGAAGGTTGTTGGAGTTGGTGATAGGGCATGCTGTGTTGGGGATTGCATGGATGGCCAGCACAAGTGTTGGTTTGTTGGGGATTCTGTGCATGACGATTCCTTGCGGGCTTGTCAGATGGTAAGGGACAAGCATTCAAAGTTGAGTATTGATAAGGAGCGATTGGAATTTCGTTGGAGGCTTCAATACCTGCAATTTGAAAACCTCTCGTGTGATCTCTCCCTAAGGGATAGTGCTAGTCTTCGTATCGTGCACAAGACATATTTGATTAGTTTGGGAGACAGGTCGAACTCTAAGCAAGCTGAGAGTATTGTCCTGCACTTGAGGACCCAAACTGTGCATATACTTTGGTGCAGATATTATGTAAGTGCTCGTGCATACTTAGATATTACATAGTTAGAAGACCGTGGGCTGGTTTCTCATAACAATTCGTGGATGAAGCAAAGTTGTCCATGTGGAGAAGGAGTACACATGAAGGCATATGAGACATCCTTTGCATTGTGACTGCACGATGTAGCATAATGAAATACAAGGACACCGCACTTTTAGTATCTGGAAACTATTGGACTCGCTTGATGAGTACGATGTACTTTTCATGGCCAATCGTGCGGTGCTTATCACCCTTGATTGCAATGGTACGAAGGCAGAGTGCAAAAGAAAATTGTGCAAGTGGGTCAGGGTGACAGGTCTAACCCTAGGTGAGACAAGCTCCCCAGGTATGTCCTGCCCTTGATGTGCCCTGAACAATTGTGGGTGAGTGTAAGGGGCTAGGGGACTAGGGACAAAGCCGGTCGACCAAGGTCACCAGACGTACCTAATTTGAGGACCCCTAGGTACTGTGCTGTGATCGTGGGTGCTTCTTATTTTTCCATTCATTTCTTTTCCTTTTCTTTTCGTTTCTTTTCGTTTCTTTTTATTTTTTTCTTTTCTTTTCTTTTCTCTTTTTCTTCTCTTGTCTTCTTCTTTTTTTTTCTTTTTTTTTCTTTTTTGTGCCTGAGTACAACCATTACAATATATTGAGGCTATCAGCCTTTCAATGGGTTGGAAAATGTCAAGCTTCAAAGGCTCAGAAAATGAATAGTACAATGATGATGGTGCCCTAGCCTCATTGTTAGAGAAGCAGTTGGCGAAAGGGGGAGATACACTTGAGATATTGCAACCCTGCTTGCGGCACATGCGATGTGGGTACAATTGAGGTAACGACTGCCGTGAGCCAACTATAGAACTTGACCCAAAAAGGGGGCGTGGCCCAGAAATGTTTTGTGGGCCATGCAATGTGGGCGGTTGGCAATGGTGCTTTCGGCAGCGTGGCTTTGCCGCGGCTCGTTGTGGGGTTGTGGGTGTTGCGGTGATTTGGGCATTGAACACTTTCGCACAAGGACCTGTATTATCCTGCATCCACTTGTCGCTTCATGAGAGTATATGCATTGTGTATGCCGCAACTATAATAACCCAGTGCAATGTAGGGAGACATCACTTATTTGAATTTTATGGTGTTGACTAGACATTTATCACCTGGGCTTGATTAGCTTTTTCTTTTGCTAAAGACGTAGCATATATTAAATGCAGATATAATAAGTTCATCCAAGTCAGGATCATGTCAACACTTAACAAGTCGGGAACACTTAACCATTAAAAACCAAAAGTCCTGGCCAGTTATCATTTGATAAGCCCTTTATGCATTATGGGCTACTCTATTTGTACGAGACGGGGCGAGTCTGGATGGCCGGGTGATTGGGGCTCTACTGGTGTGGGGCTCCCGTGGGGGTGTGCCGGGAACATGTCGACCGAGATATGAATGGTGTAATCCCGGCCCGCTACCGTCTCCAGAATATCTTTAAATAGTTCATTAAATTCTTCTCTTTCCCGAGCTGCCCTTTCTGCCTTTGAGCGTCTGGGGCTCGAACGGGAGCTGCGAGTGCGTACCACTAGTGTTGTGGCCTGTTGCGGGTTTCGAGTCTCAATTTTCTTGACTTGAGGGTTCTTCGGCCTTCGCCCTGGGCAATGTCGCTTAGGGCCCCGCTTCTTGGCGTACCTCTTGATGGTGGGCACATAGCGCTCCGGTGGAGGGGCGCGTGCCACATGCTCCCGCCTTGTGCATAGAGCGTCTCTGCATGCTAGATCTCCATGATCCTCCATGCGTTCCGCCATAAAAGGAAACCTGCAAGACGCACTTCGAGGGTTAAACCTTGATACAGGATACAATTGTTTGCACGGAAGGGATTTTAGTGTGGTTTATGAAGCGCATATGACAAGAAGGGGAGGGGTGAGGCATGCGGTGTTTGTTGTAAAGGGATGGCCCCCGTGATGATGTTTGGTTTGCCTCCAACCATTAGCCGATATTGGCTTATGCTAAGTCGCGTGGACTGGTTTTTGTGGAGTGGGACAGGGTACATCCTCGGGAGGATAGACCAAAAAGGGAAGAAGGTGTATAGGAAGGGACTACACCCTGTCTACACCATCAGAGTTGTTGGTCAAGGCCTCCTATGGTGGCAATATGGGTTGCATGCCCTTCACTTGGAGGTGGGCTGGTCACCCGACTTTTAAAAGCGTGATGTGAGGAGGACCTGAGGAGCTTAGCCTGTCAAACCCGACTCTTCTCCCTGCGCTTGACTATCATTGCTTGTGTGTGTTGTTATTGTTTATACATGGTGACACAAAAATCAGTGTTTATTTATATACATATCTATGAATCCATGTCACATCACGAGGATAAGAACCAAGTGTAGAACTCGGGGTTGTACCGGAGCATGGCACACGCATCTAGTATTCGGCAGCTAACTTAATACTGATAGATATTTTGCCACGTCGAGTAGTACGGAACCTTGACCAAGTCTACTGGCAATATGTAACTCCTCTTCGGTGAGAACTTTATCAATCAAAGGGCCTAGTAGCCTAGTCCCAGCTAAGTCCATACCCCGAATGTCAGTGAGCACTCGAAGGGAAGTTGGTGCCACGTAGGTTGGGTCTCTTTGAGACCGCCATTTGGCCAACCGCTCTTCTGAGACCGTCATGATCTGAGCCCCTAGTTCGGCCATTACGATGCGGCTTTTGCACCAACGCCGCTCAAATTGACTCTGGCCTGCTGACAGTCGCTTTAGTAGCTCTATGTCTACGAGATTCGGTTGACAGAGCACTTCATTGAACGTGACGGTTAATCGTAGTTCGTCAGCCTCTTCGTCAGGGATGAGTCGCATCTGTTCATGCAGGAGCCTGTCATAGTGCCCGTTAAGATGTTCTTGTTCTTCCCATGATAGAGGAAAGGTCAAGTACTCTCCAAGCTGCTCCTTGGGGATCATGCCCACGTCCGCAAGGACGTAGACACGCACGACCACTTTGAGCTTAGCCTCCAACTCAGTTAAGCATTCTGCGACACTTCTATGTTCAACGCGGGCTTGCTCGGTTGCTATCTCATGCAAAGTCCTAAGAGTTTCCTTAGGCTTTAGCATGGCTGGGGGCTCAGGTCTAGATGAGCAAGATTGGTCAACGCTAGGATTTCTTATGCTCTTGGGGTTTTCACGGTTCTCCTGAGGTTTTACTGCTATTTTGTCATGGTTCTCCTCGGATGTGACTGGTACAGATTGGTCACCCTGTTGTGACAGCGTTGTATCCACTCTTGCTTGATCAATGTGAGTTATATTGTCAGTGGATAGAGTGTTGGAAGCAACAGTTGATGGCAACTGTTGCTTTGATTTTTCAGAGCACCTAGATGTGACTGAGGTTTCACCGCTATTAGGAGAGACATCAATGGGTTCATTGGTGGATGGACTTGATGCTTTATTCCCCAGCTCTCCATCTCTCTTGATGTTCTTGGGCCCACGTCCACCTGTGATTGTTGTTGCCTTTTGTGTTTTCTCCTGTTTTTCTTGGTCAGCGCTGGTGCATCTAATGGCTCAGGACCTTGGGCTAAGTGGACTGCTGACGTGCTTGGTTGGGCCTCAGCATTTCCCTTCACTAGTGTGTCCTCATGGGACACAGTCGTGGCTTGCTGAATAGCCTTCCCAAGCTGTGAGGGCACAGCTGCCTCCCTTTTCAGGGAATCTAGCTCTTCAACCAACTCCCTTGCGTTTGACTCCTCCGTCCTAGGCTTTAGGCGCTTTGAGAGTGCTGGAGTTGTTAATGAAGTTGGTTGCGACACCTCCTTCACAGGTAAACCACTAAGGACACGTTTCGCAAGGGGCATTGTCACGGCCAAGGGATGTGACTGTTGTGATCCCAGATTGGAAGTAGTGGTGGCTAGTTCAATGGATTGGCTACCATTGGTAGACTGCGGTGTCAAGTCCCTAGGCAGATCAGAAGTGGTCGTGCCTTTTGTTGCCCTTTGCACCTTCACTTGTGTAGGTTGAGCAACGGCTCGAGGCTGATGCTGCCATGCTTCACGTGTCAATTTAGGTGAAGAGGATGTAGGAGATCTGGGACTCCTACGTGGGCTTGGCACTGACTGGAGAATTTGCTCGTGATTGTTAGACGATTCTGTCATTAGCTTTGTTGAGCGATCCACCTTATCATGAGCAATGTTGTGCCTGTGGTGCCCATTATCCTTTTGGGAAGTCAAAGGCTCCTTGGGCACTAGTGGGCTTTGTGCACGCTTGACAGTTACCTCTGATATCTACTTGCTAAATACGCCAGGCTGGGGATCTACTTTTTGATAGGCCATGTTTGGTTTCTTGATTTCAATAGTGAGGGGCTCGATCACTCCAATATTTTTGGTTTGAGACTTGGCCTTTCGTTTAGTTTTCCTCCTATGCCTCTTTGCTTTGGACATAATTTGGGATTCTGACAGAGGTGGCTTAGCAGGGAGTTTGGGTACCCAAATCCAATGATTGCCTGCATAATACCCTTGAGCACGAAGCAATGCCTTGGATATCCATCGTGGCGTTGTGCTAACTCTCCATCGATGCCTTCGCCTATAAGGCTTGGGCTTCTTTCGTGGTCTTCTATGATATTTTTGAGTCCAAACCCTATCCTTGGCCTTGTCTCCTAACCTTTTTGTCTCAAGCACGGTCTCACTCACTGGTTCTCTTCGTTCAACCTGTGCTTGTATCAGCTCTTCCAACAACTCCTTGCTCTCATTACTAGGCTTTCTTGGTATGTCAGAATGCTCCTTCCCCTTCCTTCGAGGTTTGGTGAGGTCACCCTTGCTAAACGTTGCGATTATCCTCACACCTGGTAGTGTTAGGTGTATCCTCTGTGCTATATAGTTGGCTTCACACTTCGTTGCCTTTTTTAAGGGCCTTCCTAGGAGGATTTCCTTTCCACAATTCTCGCTATTTGGAGGGACATAGAACAGGATTGGCAAGCTTTCTGTTTCAATAGTTACAAGGATTTTGCACTTCCCTAGAAGTGCTTGTGGGTGTTCCCCGTAAGGGTTAAGAGTTGCATCAGTAGGTTTGAGCTCTGGTTGACCTAGTAGAGTCCATGCTTCGTAAGTCAAGATATTGAAATCTGCTCCTTCATCAATGAGAGCATCAACACTATGCTCTCTTTCTGCCGTGAGTTTGACCCTAAGATAAGCAGGTGGTACTATGTCTTCATCTTCCGGTTCCTGGCTTGTGAATTTAAGCCTTCTGACACATGCCCTTGAGTTCTCGACTGCACGACCAGATGTGGATTCTCCACTGCTGTCTTGGATCGTTAGTGCAGTGCTATTCAAGGTACATCTCTCGTCAAGAGTGTCCTGTCTAGTCATCTTGGCATTTGTAGCCTGCTGATGTTGCATTTCGCTCTGACTAGACATGGTATGAACACAATGTCTTTGTGTTCTCGTGGTGTGGCCTTTTTGCCCTTGATGGCTAGATTGGCCCGTTGAGGTTCTAGGGTCTCTGTTTCTCTCTATTCGGGTATGGGCTTTTGGCTGATCTCTTGCAAGTGAGAATCCATGCTCGTATAGAGCCATTGCTACACTAGGGTCCAATTTGGAAGACCTGTCACGACGCGCGTTTTCTCTCCAACCTACTCGGGGGAGGTGCGGAGAAAGCAGAGCCCCCTCTGTGGGGGTCCGGGGGGCAGTCCCCCCCGGCCCACAGGGCCGTTACAGTAGACGCCATATGCAATTTGGAGGACCGTTTATAGCCAAATTTTGAGCTACGTGCTCTAAATTTTAGCCCGGTTATGGATCTGTGATGTGCCTTTAGCTCTACGTAGCCTTTGGGGTCAATTTCGGGGTTTAGATGCGTCAGAATTTGTGTTCTAGATACCTGTCCGATTTGACAGTTTTTTTTTCTTAGTCCGATTCTAAGATGTCCAATTTTCAGGAGTCCGATTATCAGAATCGGACGTTCGATTTTGGGTGGGTCCGATCGGCCCAGTGGTCCGATTTTGCTCACGTCCGATCTTGGGAATCGGATAAAAAAAGTGGTCCGATTTTCAAAGTGGTCCAATTTTAGGAATCGGATCGGACAGGGTGGTCCGATTCTGGACTGGTCCGATTCGGATATGTCCAATTCTGACTGGTCCGATTCTGACTGGTCCGAGTCTGGGACTCGGACGGCCTGGTCCGATTGTGAGTGGTCCGATTATGGACTCGTCCGAGTGTCCGAGTGGTCCGATTTCCAAAATCGGACGGGTTGGTCCGAGTGGTCCAATTCTGGGAATCGGATCGGACAGGGTGGTCCGATTCTGGTCCGGTCCGATTTTGGGAATCGTCCGAGTGTCCGAGTCGGACCGATTAGTCCGAACGTCCAATTCTCAAAATCAAACGAGTTAGTCCGATCAGAACGTCCGATTCTCAAAATCGGATGTCCGATTCTGGGACTCGGACGGCCTGGTCCGACGGCGCGGACGACGGCCTGCGAGTTGCACGCGATGCCTCTAGGCTGATGTCCACTACACCGAATCGTCCATCGCCTTCTAGATAGGTGCAAGACACTACAAGGGAATGCCAGACATGCCTGGAACCACTGTGGTGTCCGAATCGAACGGCACTCCAAGGATCTGTGCCTCTATTTCCCTGTTTTAGCCTGTTATACAGCAACAGAGGACCCTACTATTTGTTTCTTTTTTTTTCTTCCTTTTCTTTGTTTTTTTCCTACCCTAAATGCATCCAAATCACAAAATAAATACCTATACTACTCCATTCCACAACATAAATCACAGAAAGCAAAAAACCTACTTGCCAAGGAGATCGAATACCATCTTCAACCCCCTCGCTTCCTACCTATCTCAAGCACCAGTTCAGGGAAACCCTTACTTTGATGCTCGATTCGAAGCGCACAAGTGCTCAAGGCTTGAATCCGTTGGTCCCGACAACGGAACCAAAATGTGGGAGCTTTCACTCAACCGCCAAGACCCTCGGATCGCTTATTGATTCAAGCGTTCCAAGCCGAGCACTAATGGCTACCTCTCACATAGCCGACGCACCATCCATATCTACGGGTGTAGTGAGCTTACCTTGATGCCGTTTGAGTTACCTCCTCTCCCGCGCACTCCGGTAGCTCCACGATCCAAGTGCAAGCTTCAAGCAAGCTCGATCCTCCCGCTCCAAGCTCCAAGCTCCATTGCCGCGAGCAAGAGAAGAGATGAGAAGAGAAGAGAAGAAGAGAGGAGAAGATGGAGAGCTTCTCCTCCTCGATCCCTCACCCTCACACACTCACTCCCTCACACTCTCACACTCCCTCTCTCAAGCACAAGCTCAAGCAAGTAAGAACAAGAAGAAGAAGAAGAAGAGGAGGAGAGCTACTTTTGGCCACACACAAGAATGAGCTTCTCATTCACTTTTCAACTTTATATACAAAACCCTAAATCCCTTTTGGGCGGTCATCCCCTTTTCCCCTTTTTACATGGCCGACCGTAGCCTAGGCCCTTTTTCCCATTATCCTTCTATCTTCCTAGCTTCCTTTCCACCGCCCGTCTACATTTACAAATTGCACGGGTGAGAGCCCGACGCTCTTTTACAAGATTTCAGGGTGCGCCTTTTTATTTTAAAATGCGCCTTTCCCCTTTTGCCTTTTCCTTGGACTTTTAAGGTTGCCCTTGCGCTTTTGGCATTTTCTCATTTTCTTTCTTCAGTCGGGCTACCTTTTTTTCAGGCCACGTATTATGACATGCAGTGCCAAGCAAGTTGAAAAATCAGTCAAACAAGGAGATATGGTCTATCTATGTATGATCCGACCAATTGAAGAAGAAGAAAATGGCAAGAAACCCAAACAACAGAATAGGAACACAGAGGTGGCAGAAATACTTGAAGAATTCCAAGATGTAATGCCAGCCGAGCTACCCAAGGGTCTACCACCTAGGCGAGATGTGGATCACAAAATTGAGATGATCCCAAGGTCTGCCCCACCGGCCCGAGCTCCCTATCGCATGAACCACACTGAGCTCATGGAATTGAAGAAGCAACTACATGAACTAGAAGAACAAGGATTCATTCGCCCTAGCAAATCCCCCTTTGGTGCCCTAGTGTTATTTGTAAAGAAGAAGGATGCGGGACTTACACTCTGTGTAGATTATAGGGCCCTTAACAAAATCACCATAAAAAACAAATACCACATGCCCCTAGTGGAAGACCTCTTAGATAGACTGCACGGGGCCAAGTACTTCAGCCGTATTGATCTTAGATCAGGATACCACCAAATCTGCATAACCGAAGAAGATATCCCCAAAACAGCCTTTCGTACCCGATATGGTAGTTTTGAGTGGTTAGTATTAGGATTCGGCCTAAGCAATGGGCCATGCACATTTTGTGGCCTCATGGATGGAATCTTTAGACCGGAGATAGATATCTTTGTCATTATCTACATAGATGACCTCCTAGTCTACAACAAGACCCTAGAAGAGCACAAGGAGCACTTACACCGAGTTTTTAAGAAATTGCAACAGCATCAGTTATATGCCAAGCCGGAAAAATGCGAGTTCGTAGTAAAAGAGTTAGAGTTCTTAGGCTTTATTGTAGGAGCTGATGGAATCAAAATGGACCCTAAGAAAGTGGAAGCTGTCCAAAGATGGCCTGTACTGAAAACTGTAAGAGAAGTGCGGGAGTTCCTCGACTTCACAGTATTTTGTCAGAGATTCATCAAAGATTATAGCCTCACCACTGCCCCCCTCTCCCACCTCACCAAAGAAGATCACTCTTTTACATAGGGGAATGCGCAACAGGAAGCCTTTGAGCAGATGAAGAAGTGCATGAGCCAAACTCCTATCCTAAGGGTGCCGAATTTCACCAAACCCTTTGAAATCTCTACAGATACATCTGACTACGACATAGGAGGTGTACTGATACAAGAAGATCACCCCATTGCTTATGAGTCCAAGAAATTTACCGATGCTGAAACAAGGTGGAGCACACATGAGAAGGAAATGTTGGCAGTCATCCACTGCCTTAGAAAATGGAAACACTATGTTCAAGACAAACATACAATAGTCTTCATCGACAATATCTCCCTCAAATACTTCCAATCTCAACCCAAGTTATCGGCAAAGCAAGCCCACTAGCTAGACTTCCTAGCCGAATTCGACCTGGAGATTAAGCACAAGCCCGGCTCGACTAACAAGATAGCAGATGCCTTGAGCCAGAAAGCTAACCTGAAAGCTGTCAGTGTGGTCAGCAGTAGAACTCATCAAAGAGGCCCTAGAACAAGACCAAGAAATGCACAAGATAATCAAAGATGTGGAAGCAGAGAAGACCCCACATGGAATGTACACCTTAGAGGAGAGTATCCTATTTTTAGGCAAGAGATTGTATATCCCCAACACTGTGGAGCTGAAGAAACTCATCCTGCATGAGATACATGATGGCAAGATTGGAGGCCACAAAGGGCAAAGTAAAACCTTGGAGACCCTTAAGAAGCAATTCTTTTGGCCGAATATGAAGGAAGAAGTGATAGACTACATCAAAACTTGCCCCACTTGCCAAATGGTCAAAGCACCACGATCAAGACCAGCAAGACTACTACAACCATTACCAATACCCAATCGCCCATGGGACGTCGTCAGCATGGACTTCATTATGGAACTACCTGAGTCCCATGGGTACACAATCATCTTTGTAGTGGTGGACTATTTTTCCAAAACAGGCTCACTTCATCCCAGCCAAACCACCACTGAATGCTAAGGAGGTAGCATGCCTCTTCTTCACACATGTATTCAAACTTCATGGCTTACCACTAGCCATTATATCAGATAGAGATGGAAGATTCATGAATGACATGTGGAATGAACTTTTCAAGACCCTGGAAACACAATTGAGATTCTCATCATCCTTCCACCTGGAGACAGATGGACAGACAGAACGAGTCAACCAAGGCATTGAAGATTATCTCCGGAGCTATGCCCGAGTGGACCAGAAAGATTGGGCCTTGTACCTTGATGTCTTGGAATTCCACTATAATAGCTCCATCCACTCGGCACGGGGTACACCCCCTTCGAGTTAGCCACAGGAAAAGAAGTCATTACCCCACTGACCTTAGCAAAGCGAAAGATCAAGATGCATAAGAATTCTTGAAGAAATGGAGAAACCGCAATGCAGCAGCTAAGCAAAGCCTTGAGCAGAGCAAGATCACCATGACAGAGCAAGCAAACAAGAAGAGAAAGGCTGTACTATTCGCCAAAGGAGACATGGTCCTAGTTAGCTCCAAGAACATGTCACTTCCCAAAAACATGACCCCCAAGTTCAATCACCAATACTATGGATCCTACCGAGTCACTCAAGTGCTGAATGAAGTCACCTACAAACTGGACCTGCCAAACAGTGTTTGTGTTCATAATGCATTTCATGCTCGTCTTCTGCACAGGTTCTATCCAGACAACCAATGGGGATGGTGCATACCAATGCTCCATTCCAATGGTCCCTTCGAAGTAGAAGCATTCCTTCGACGCCGGGAACAAAGAGGCTTCCCCGAATACCTCACCAAGTGGCGCGGGTGTCCACTCAAGGAGGCCACTTGGATTTCAGAAGCGGAGGCCCGCGAACACGGAAAGGATGCCTTTGCCCTTTGGCTCGAGGAGAGCCCCCCTGCCCCTTCCAACAACCCTTGAGCCTCTCCAAGAAAACCCAAAAACAAGGCGGTTCTCAATCGTAGACCCCAAACGTGCCTCCACTCGTCAAATGTAATCGAGTCAAGGGTGGACCTGCATAGTAACAATCAGCAAATAACTCCAAAAAACAAAGCCCCAACTTTCCAATTTAGATGGGTAGACACTAACCAGCTTGCTAGAAAAGGTTGTGTTAAGACCCCCAATTCCTAGTGCGGCAGACACTGACCAGTCTGATAGTATAGACTGTGTTAAGACCCCGCAGTCCCCTTAGACCGGCAGACACTGACTAGCTTGCTAGGAAAAGTTGTGTTAAGACCCCGGATGAGTCAAATAACAAACGCTACCCTTAGATTCTTGAGGACAGCAATCCAGTGTGGGGGTGAGTGTAAGGGCTTTGTAGCTATACCATGCCGTTGCTACCGAATGCACCTATATAGGGAGTAGTAGTGACTCAAAGCCCTGCCTTGTTTCCACTCTACGTGTGATTCCCTATACCCAGTGGTGAACCCTCTTATGTGTGGCATCACGAGGGTGTAGTCCTAGGATGTGTCTATGTTGTCCCACTTTTTGGATTGAATAATACAAGAGTATACCTTGAGCTCATATATCGTGTTACCTACTATACCATGCCGTTGCTACCGAATGCACCTATATAGGGAGTAGTAGTGACTCAAAGCCCTGCCTTGTTTCCACTCTACGTGTGATTCCCTATACCCAGTGGTGAAACCTCTTATGTGCGGCATCACAAGGGTGTAGTCCTAGGATGTGTCTATGTTGTCCAGCTTTTTGGATTGAATAATACAAGAGTATACCTTGAGCTCATATATCGCATTACCTTTCTGTGCCATGTTGAGTGCGTAACGAGTGCAGGTTTATCACAGGGGGGAGTAGTAGTAGGATGGGTGGGGTGAGGTGATGGGCGAGGGGGTGGGAGGAGGGGTGGGAGACATGGGGGTGGGCGGGTTTTGGTGTAGTGGTTTTGGTTGTGTGTGAGTTGTAAGGTGAAAATGAAGAATCCCCCCCTCTGTGTCACGCATGAACGTGAGCACAACGGGGGGAGGGTAAATAAATTTGATGGCAGGCGCAACATGGGGAATGGGGTATATGGGCAGGTTAAAGATGCTGGCACGGACACAGCAACACACGAAAAATTGAGAAACGAAAAAACACAAATTACAAAAAATTTAATAACAAATCAATTGAGCATTGGATGGACAGATAATAAAAATAAAAAATAGGCTAGAGGATGAGAGGAAGAGGGCGGAAAAGTAAAACGGAATGTCTGGGGACAATTAAGGGCATTCACATGGGAAAAATGTCAAAATCAAGCCTAAAAACACACACAAAAGTTAATACGTGCAAATCCTTTGGCCAAAATCAAGGACAATCAAAAGGAAAAATATTCGGGATGGCGGACTGGCCTGTCACATGAGAACACAGTTTTTCGACAAGAATAAGACATGTTTACATGGAAAATTTGGTAAAAACATACCCGAAAATATAAATAAAAATTAATACGTAAAAATTCAATGGTTGAAACAAGGAATAATGAAAACAAAAAATGTATGTAGGGAAGTGACAGATAGGATGAGTATGCGGTTCTGGGGGTAGTAAGGCACATTTGCATGGAAAAAACAACAAAAACAGAAAAAAAAATAGAGGCGAAAATTAATACGAGAAAATACGTGCATTGGAATGGAGTGCAATGAAAAGAAAGAATGTCAAGGGAAACTTGTGGGATAAGGCTATTAGGTCAAAATGTAGTTTTGATGCCATTCGGGGGAGTTCACATGGAAAAATTAGGAAAAATGAGCATAAAAACACATAAAAATTTTAATAACACAAAATTGAGCGGGCCAATATAGGAGGGAAAAAAAGAAACATTGTGCAAGGGAACGAACTAGACAAGGCTATCTAATCAAAATTGAATTCCAAGGTCTTTAGGGCACATTCACATGGAAAAAGAACCAAAATTTATACACAAGAATATCTGAAAATATGGAAAAATTAATAATGAACCAACCATGCATCAAAATAATGGACAATAAATAAGAAAAATGTCAAGGGTAAGGTGTAGGGTAGGACTGTCACATCAAATTACTATTTCAAAGTGAGAAAGATGTTCACATGGAAACATGTTAAAGGGACCGAAAATTCTGTAAAAATTAATAACACATTATTCGTGGCTCAGAATTGAGGACTATAAAAAGAAAAATTGGCCAATTCAAAGGGCCAAAACACGGTTGTAAGGTTGGATTTTTAGTTTGAGGAACGTAAGATGTATTCATATGAAAACACATCAAAATAAAGGTGAAAGACAAACGGTCAAGGAGGAATAACCTCAAGATGGATTGAAAAGAGGATGGTTGGGTGGGGAGGGGACCCCACTAGGGAAAGATCAAGACTTGGTATGCTTAAATTGTCCAATAGGGACGTGTCCATGAAGGTATGCAAAGCAAACACGCAGGGACACATCCCCACACTTAAAACCTTAAGAGAATGGATTGACTCATCAACTGGGACCTAACACGTGATCATATCGCATAGCCATACATCCCCACACTTAAAACATAACCGACTCTCGCAATCAAAAGGGGTAGGGTTAGAAAAACTTGGCCCAATTTGCAAATGGTCGAGGTGAACCATCATTGACTCGTGAAGGATCGTAGTCATCGGCAAGAGGTACCACGGCATGCCATATCACGCTTATCCATCGTGGCAGGGACCATGCAACATCACCTAGGGAGGTAGATTTGTTAATAAAGAGCTGGTTAGATTGTTGATGCGAGTATATAGCACAATTGTTGATGTGAGGTATATAGCACTCAATCTCGGCAGTCGCTCACCCCATGATGCCATTACTTGAAGAATAATGATGGAAACCCATAGCTCACACTCAATTTAGAAATCGACAAAAGGAATGATTCAAAGGGAGTATGCCAATGTGCACTGTTGATTTTGCATTAGTGCATTCCAACCCATTTGGCATAGGTGGAAGAAGGAAGGCAAGGGAACCTCATCGTACAGTGCACCAAACAGAGTGAGGTGTATAGTAATGGTAGAGGAGGCCCGTCCTGTGTGTGCATAGGAAAACGAGAACGTACATGTCTCCAATTGTCTGAATGTCCCTCAATCCTCACCTCTCAGTTGATGAAAGGGAAATCAATCATGCTCAGTCCTCCCTCTATCGCACACACTTTTGATGAATAGAGGAGGGCAACCCCTCCTAAATCCCATAGATGTAAGCCTTACTACCACTTGTACAAAGGTTGTATGCCTTGTGCGCAATTAATGGTGCAATAGTGCATCCCGCCTTGTGTTGGCATACGGTGCAAGAAGAAGGCCATGGAGCCTTATAGTGCCATGCATAGGAGCAATTTATGCTTTGTTCATTGAGAGGCCCATCCCCTGCATGCAACACTCCATTCACACATCTCACCTCTCTTGTTAAATATAAAGGGAAAGGACTAGTCACTCACCCCACTCTCTGTCTCATGCTTTGTTGATGAATACAAAGGGAAACCCATACTCACATCCCCATCTGGTTATGATGATAGCTCCCATCGCTCAAGATTTGTCAATGAATATCGGCTTTGTCAAGTTAATGATACCAACTCGGATCGGTTGATAAAGAGGCATACTTAGGGATGTAGCCAATAAGTCTGGTACTTGAATTACATGTTGAAAACATCATCTACTATAGGAATCAGAAGCATTGATGGGGTTGCAAGATTCAACGCACCAAGGGAGGCGGCTTTGAAACTTCTTCTGGAAGATCCACAAATGATTCAAAGATCTTGGACTATGAGGTATTGCCACCTTTTCCACGGCCAGCTTCCCATCCAAGGGTGTGTGCCACATTTTCTTGGAACGAGGCCTATTATGACATGGAATTTATTCATTTTCTCCCATAACAAGTTTGATTTTGTTGTTTTTTCTCTTTCCTTTTCCCTATTCCCAAGGGTGTTTCTACATTTTCTCAAAGAATAGGTATGCATCACAAGGACCAAAGTCCTTTTCTCCCATGACCAATATATGTTTTTTTTATTTTTGTTCTTTTTCTTCTTTTGAAAGAGGAGAATGGTAGCAACACCGTGTATTAGAATCATCCTCGCCACCTTTATTGGATCAGAGGGGAAGGAAGCCAAGGAGGGGTGGAAGGTGGCTAGGAGGGGCTAACAGAATGAGGCCGCCTTATTAGGATCCGTAGGAGGGCTATCAAGAGCAATAGGTAAAGCCGTAACAACTAACGTGCAAAAAATGAAGGGACTATCGACCGTGATTGTCAGGATCCTCAAGGAGGATAATATGTATTGAGGCGATAACCATTGATCAGGAAGGGATCGTCAAAGGCATCAATTGTCTGTACTTGGACAGAGCCATTAGGGTTGACGGCAAGTATCTTATAAGGGCCCATCCATCATTGTTGAAGCTTGCTTGGAAACTTGCCAAATCTCGAATCATAAGCAAGGACTAAGTCACCTTCCTCGAACTCCCTCTACTTGATAAGCTATCATGATAGGCCTTTTGGTGAGCTTGCATGGCTTCCATACACTATAGGGCCATCTTACAAATCTCATCTAGACATTCCAAGTGTAAGAGACAGCATTGCAAGGACTCTTCGTTATCTCCCAAGTGCTCTTTGATAGCCACACATAAAGAGGGTAGCTCTAGTTCAATAGGAAAGATGGCTTCTATACCATATACCAACTAGAAAGGGGTCTATCGTGTAGTAACCTTATGGGAGCATATGTACACTCCAAGGGCCTCTATAAGTCGATCATCCCAATCACGATAATGTGCAGTAATTGTTATTGTCACAATTGAATAGAGAATGAGATTGGTAACTTCGACTTGGCCATTGGCTCTGGGGTAGTAGGATGTGGACTTACAATGGCATATCTTGTACAACTGTGTTAATTCTTCCATAATCTTGTTAAGAAAGTGAGTACCTCTATCACTTATGAGCTCTAGGGGGCTCCCAAAATGGGTAATGATGTTCTTATATAGGAACACGGCCATGTTGTTCACATCATCCCACTTCAAAGCTTTGGCTTCACACCACTTTGTCACGTACTCTGTATAGACCAAGATGTATATGTTCTATTTCCTTCTGGTTGGTAGATCCATGGGGCCCATAAAGTCGATTCTCCACTTCTTAAATAGCTTTATGGGAAAGATGGGTTGTAGAGGCATGGGACTAGATTTGGTAGGCTTTCCCATCCTCTAACAAGCATCACAATGTTTGCAATAGTCATAGGCATTCTTTTGGAGGGTCAGCCACCAATATCTTGCAAGCAAGGCCTTTCTAACTGTCGCCTCTCCTGAGAACTGTCTTCCACAAGGCTCGTCATGGCATGATTTCAACACTATCCCAATATCACCTCCTGCAATACATCTACACAATATTTTGTATTTTCCTTTCTTGTATAGAGCACCACCTAACAGGGTGCAGGGGGCTAATTTCAACAGAAGCTTCTTCTTCTCACAGCTAGAGATACAAGGGGGATATTGTTGCATTGCCAAGAGGTTGGCTATGTCTGTGTACCATGGGGTAATAGTTTTGACTAGAAAAAGGGAAGTATCAGAAAGGTTTGGATCATCCTACTCTTCTTCGTCCACTCTGAGGGATTCACGACAGATGGTCAGCCACCAAGACATGGGAGTGACTAGGTTTGGTAACCACTTCAAAGTCAAACTCCTGAAATAGAAGGAGCCATCTTGTCATTCTTCCCTTCACGTCAGCCTTGTTCATTAGGAAGGATAGGGCCTCATGATCCACATAGAATTTGGAATGCATCGACAATAAGTAGTGTTAAGACTTCTCCAAGGCAAATACCATTGCCAAGCACTAAAGCTCCATCATGGTATAGTTTTGTTCTCTGTCAATTACTTTTCAACTGGCATAATAGGTAGGTTGATCTAACTTTGAGGAGCCCTTTTGGCATAAGACTACACCTAGGCGTTCAACTGATGCATCAGTGTGTACATCGAACTCTTATGTCCAATCAAGAGGTTGCAGGATGGGTGCTTCAATTAGACACTGCTTCAGGGTATTGAATGCCTCACCACAATTAGTGGTACATGTAAACTCTACATCTTTCCTTAGATGCTTATGCAAGGGGGCTACCTTTGTTGCAATGTGTGCAACTAATCTTCTATAATAGCCCACATGGCCAAGGAATCCCATAAACTATTTGAGGTTAGTTGGCATTGTTAAGGCTGCGATCTTCTTGATCTTTGCGGGGGTTTGTTGCTATTCCCTGTGTAGAGACAATGTGGCCCAAAAGAACTCCTAACGAGACTTCAAAGACGCATTTGTTAGGGTTGAGAGAGGTCCCTTCACAAGATAGCAAAGTTGAAAGTGCCCAATTATTTTGTGGAGGAAGAACTTGCCTTATGAGGTATCCTTGCATGTAAAAATCAAAAGCAACCTATTTAGAAGTAGATTCTAAGACAAAGTTGAAAAACTATCCAAAACCCATGAGATTTGAATTTCTAAAAAATGGGTAAGAAGAATAGAGCTAAATAAAAAATGCTAGAGATGAAAAGAGGATTATTAAGGCACATATGAAATTGTTGCCAAAAATTCATGAAAAGGGACTAGAGATAAAAACTTAAGCTTTAAAGCTTTTAAAAGCATGTCTCATTATTTTCATCTCTTACCAAGATTGGAAATTTTTCCCAAGCTACACATTCATCCATCATCACACTTATAGAGGCATACATAATAGAACATAACAAAGACAGAGGCTCTACAGTGGTCAACGGAGGATTAACAGAAGGCATCAAAAAGTCCTTAGCAACTCACTTAAATCATTCAAACCCATCAAGAATCAATCAATAGGCTTTCAAACACTCTCAAACTTCATCAATCATCATTCTAACCCCTCATACAAAAGGAAAACAGAGCAAAACAAAATCTCAACAGACTCATGTAGAATCAATTAGATATTAACACGACATCAACAAAACATGTCGGAACATCATATTTCCACTATAAAACATCATGAGCTCCTAAAACCTAATCAACCTCATCCAAAGCACTCCCAAACACTTCCAAAACAATAAAAAATATTTAAAATCTATAAAAAATCAACCATTCAATCCAAAAAAACAACAAAATTCAGCCAAAAAATCAAGTCATCTCAACCCTCAACAATCTCATTACCTTGACCTAGTAACCTGGATGCATCCTCTATAGGGAAGAGGAGTCGATGACGGAGGAAAAAGAGAACTAAGGCAAAAATAAAGCTCAAGACTGAGAGTGAGACTATATTAACCAAAGGAAATTAGGTCATTGACATTGAAGTAGAAATATTTGCTCCTAAGATGAGAGAGAAGGGAAGCTCTAAGATCGGAGAGTACCTTGACCAAAACAAATTGGTGAGGGATGTGGATAAGGTCAAGAAGTGGATAAAAGAAGCACAAGATCACCTTCAAGATGCCAAACCTATCATTGAGGATGAGATTAATGAACTCTAAACCTTGAGTCCACCAACTTCTCCCACATATCTAACGGCAGGAGAGACAACACCACCATGTGAATAGTTCCATGGGCACGATCAGGGGGCTATGGATACACAAATAGCTCACACCGTTGGCAAGGAGCCCATGGAGCCGAGGAGGAAAAGACGGATGGAAATTTGTTTACCTCACTAATAACAACTCTTGTGACATTTTCGTTAGAAGAATTGCTTAGGCAAAACTCCACACTTTGGCAAGAATTGAAGCGATGGGTAGAATGCAGTAATGACCATGAGTTGCAAGATCATCCAAAACATGATGTTGTGACACACATACCAAGCTTAACACTGAATCCAATATCTAAGTCCCCAGGAACTGAGATGCACATAGTCACCATAATTGCCTTAGGGGATGCTACACAAGAGGGGATAGTGGACACGGGAGTAGGGGTTAGTGTATGTAGTCATACAGTCTTGCAAGCTTGGGAAAACCCACTGGTAGAGACCGCAAGGTTCAATGTCACTCTAGTGAATGGGATGAAGGTTAGACCCTTCGAAGTCCTAAAGGATTGGCCACTAAAGATAACGAGAATCCAATTCTCAGTGAACTTCATAGTTATGAAGGGAGTGTATTATGATGTCCTCCTCGGTAGACCTTGGATGAGAAACACCAAAGTAATAGAGAACTGGGGTAATGGGCTGATATTCTTGGGTAATAGATCAAAAGTGAGTAGAGATGGATACATGGAAAACCCCACTAGTGAACTTAGATGCCATCTCTACCCTATTAAAGGGAAACTCAAGGTCTAGAAGTGATTATGGACCTCTAATAAGGTCCATTCCCTACCTTGAGGATGAGCAAGACTGGATGCACATATTGGCAACCATTGATCTCCCATTGTCGAAGGATGAGGGTGGACTAGGAAATTTGCGTACTTAGCTCTAGCAAATCTAAGATTCCCCTCTTTTCTAACGTGTCTGGATGTAGGTTTGATAGCTTAGGTGAGGGAAATCTTAGGTTTGCTAAACCCTAAACCCTAAACGTAAAGATGAGGGTGGATCTAGGCAAGCTGCATGATGGTCGAGAGTTCCATGGGTCAACCAACACCAATCATGTATTGGGTCCCGATCAACAAATTAGAACTCCACAAAATCCTTGAGTACCTATCAAGTTAGCTTGTGGGTAACTTAGCTGGACAATTTAAAGCCTCTCAAGGATTTTATGGAAAGCAAATAGTGGCAATAGACTAAGGTGCATTGCCATATAACTGGACACTCATGACAAGTGTGGCAGAGCTCGAAAGTAGGAACCCTGTTAGTGACATACAATCCCAGAATAAGGATTTTGACGACGAGTACAAATATTGATGTTCCATTGGCAAGAAGAGCAAAGAGGAAGCAGAGACCATAGAATATGACACCAAGGGAAGAGTAATTGAGAAAATCATAGGAGTGGACCTAAACCTCGAGAGGTCAACATGGTTTGAGTGAGCAAAGGAATTGCCAAGGTAGATTGTGATCGAGCTTTGTTAGAATGCCTCGAGGTGGTAGATTATGGGCAAGCAGGACTAGCTTGTCCTCCTTGCACCACACCATTATTTGGAATAGAGTCAGCTTCAGAATTGCAAGCACCAAGGGAGATAGCCTCTTCTAGTGGGGATGATGAGTACAATTTCAAGTCAGAGGTAAGCTCCGATAGTGATCCCGAGATACCTCGACCACCTAGGACCCAACACACCAAGGGGGACCTTCCAATCCACCTAAGGTGAAAAAGGCTAAGGGAGGAGAAAAGGAAACAGTCAAAGTCTTCAAAAGCTGAACGGAAGAAGAAACCCAAGGACCTGCCCAAGCACTTCACAAAGTATAAAAAGGGTGATAGAATAGTGGTGTTGGTAGAAGCCAAACATGAAGGGCAAGCTAGTGAACCCATCAAAGGACTAACCATGGTTAAGGATGCTAACCTGGGACAAGCCTCAACCCATGTACATAGCGGATAACCTAACCGAGAAGGAGGAGCATGATCTCGTAAATATCCTAAAGGAATTTCACGATGTGTTTGTATAGTCCTTAGATGAGCTGAAGGGAATAGATCCAAGTATTGTGACTCACAACATCCCCATGAACTCTAATGCAACACCACTCAAGCAACAACCATATACAATGGATCCTAAGCATGCACACACCGTAAAAGAGGAGATTGATAAGCTATTGAAGGCATGATTTATTTACAAGATAGAGGATATGGACTGGGTGTCATCCATAGTCATAGTCATGAAAAAGAATGGAAAGATTTGAGTGCATGTAAACTATAAGAAGGTCATCGCAGCCACTAAAAGAGACAATTACCCACTACCATACATGGAGCATGTGCTAGAGAGAGTGGCAAAAAAGGAATTCTATAGCTTTCTAAATGGCTTCTCAAGCTACAACCAAGTGCAAGTCCATTTGGACAACATGCACAAGATGGCATTTGCCACTAAATGGGAGCTATTTGCCTATATAGTCATGCCATTTGGAGTAACTAATGCTTCTACTACCTTCCAATGCCTCATATGTGCCATTTTCAAGGACATGCTCAAGAAATGGTTGGAAGTCTTTGTCGAAGACCTATGCATCCACACCAATGGGAAGAGCACTTGGAAAAACTGCAAATAGTCTTTGAATGGTGTCGACAATACGGTCTCTCCTTGAACCCCTTAAAGTGCCAATTTTGGATGAAGCATGGTTGCATCTTAGGGCACATTATGTTAAGGAATGGGATAGCCACATACTTTTCTAAAGTCAAGGTGATTATAGACCTTCCACCTTTGACCAACTTTAAGGGAGTTCAATGTTTCTTAGGCCACATAAGATACTATTGGCGGATTGTACTGAATTACATGTTGATTGCTAGACCCTTGTACAAGCTACTAATAGTATTTGAATGGACCCAGAAATGTGAATAGGCCTATGAAAGGCTTAAATAGACTCTAATTTCAGCTCTTATCTTAAGAGCCCTAGATTGGTCCATTATCTTTCACGTGCACATTGAATCATCAAAATTTTCTATGGGGGCAATGCTATGCCAACCTGATGAACATAACCTTGACTATCCAGTGAGCTTTGCTAGCAGACAGCTCAGTGAGACACAAATAAACCACTCCACATGGAGAGGGAAGGGTTAGCCATGGTGTTTGTCTTAAAGAAGTTTAGACACTATCTTCTAGTGACACCCTTCACCTTCTTTGTAGACCATCAAGAATTGTTTTATCTTGTGAATAAAAACCCCGCACAAAGTGTTGGTAAGAACTCACCATTGGGACACGTGTTCAAAAAATAAGTTTATTGTAATGGTGACTATGACTTGCAGCACATCCACCTTGCCATTGGTCATGTTAGAATAGTAATGGCTTTTATCACAAGGCACCACATTTGTTCCAAAGCTTGTAGTGCCACCGATATAGCTAAACCTAGTGTCCACCCTAAGGGGGGATAGTACATCACAATGTACTCCCATTGTAACTTCACAACTGTATCTGGGAAGCCCACCTAGAGCTATGGTACAAACACTCAAGTGCATCCCTAAGCATAGACCACAATTTCACAAATGCCAATCATTGGAAATGCACAATTTCCATGCCTCAAGCTCTAGGCCTAAACAATGGAGTTGGCATTCCTATACTTCAGCACTGGGTTCCAAAATCACTGGTGTGAGTCCAAAGATACTATGACGGTAACACCCTACTATGGTTGCCTAAACTCTCGAGTGCTATGTATGATCCTCAATCTCATGCCCCAAAAACCAAGCTTCAAAACCATCAACCAAAACAGGGGTGAAAAAAACTAAAAGGAAGGGTGCTCGATTCTTGAGTGCTCAAATGCCCAAAGCTCAACCAAGAGTCCACGAGCAACCGCTCGTGAGTGAGCTCCTATCTAAAGACTCTAAGATGATCACCACCACAAACCCTGACGATAAAGCATAAATTGAACTTCAAATGGTGCAAACTGATCTTGCCACACCCATTGAGAATCTTCAAGTGGAAGCACCCCACATCAACTTGTCTTGTTCAACTAAACCCAAATCACCATAGCACACCTTAGCTCACCTCTGCCATGGCAATCCATTCTTGAGGTGGATTTCAAAATGTCCATGGACACAAGGAATGACGTGGCAATGTACGTCTGACGACGACTAAATTCAACTTTCACACTATTTGCTAGAAGTTATGAACGCTTGCACCTAGGCCTACTTGACAAACCCATAGCACATGAGGTACATTCCTTGTCATGTTCTTGGAAAGAAAACAATTTCATATTTATTAAGACTTCCATTATTATAAACAAGATGATTGGCAATGAAATTTCATGAGAAAAGGCCATAAACAATGCTTGATCATATCCTATAAGAAAAGTAAAATCTCCATGCCACCATAGGAACTTTCTAAACTCCAATGACTTGTTGAATCTAAATCCCGATTTCTTACGCAAGTGGTATAATTTGTGCCTTTCATGGGCTCAAGAGGGCTACAAAATAATGACCAATGCATAGCAACAACGTGCCATCAAGACTTCCGAGTACGACCCAACCTATGTGGCCCCCACCTCATTTAGAGTGTTGACCATAACTAAGAATCGGTCATTAGAAGAAAATATCATGCTTCATCCATACTTGGATAAGATTCTAATGGAGGAAGAGCTCCACATTGCAAGTAAACTCAACTTTGGTGAACTCTTAACTGATGTATTAACTTATATCATGTAAGTAGGCATTCACCCATAGGCTATGGACCATTATTTGACTCTAAAGTATAACCCCAAGTCTTATGACTGGCTCTTACAAAGCTCTTACAAAAGTGAGGCATACGCACTAAATGCTCATATACCTTGAATTTTGCATTCCTAGGAAGGATTTTCATCTTTTCCAAGGGGAAAGGGGGTAATGGATGAAAATTCAAAATAGAAATTGAATTTTAAAAAGGGAAGAATAAATGTGTAAAGTGTGTGGACTGAGTTGTATGAGAATTCTTATTTTGTGGGATATATTCCTCTCATTGTCAGACACTAATCTTTCTACTCATTTTACTTTTCACACAAGAGATGCCCTTTAAAGAAAACCAATTGAGGGATATTGTATGGCAACACGAACCAAAATGGAAGGTCAACTCGATAAAGCCAACATGCTCCCTTTCTCGAAGGAAGAGCATATGAGAAACATATTAGCCATGGAGATCAGAGCATTCAATCAATTAAATATAGCAGCATCCACAGCCTAGAAGGAGTGGTGACACCTGAAGAGGCAATGGCACAAATGATAGAGTGATGTAACCTTACCAAGTTCCTAGAAAAGGTAGAACAAGGCATCGACCATATCAACTGTATAGAATTCTAGAGTACTTTCGATGTCCAAAGGAACAATGACACAGTGACCATCAGGTAAGGTGAAAACTCTAGAAGAGTGAAAGTTCTCCTTAATCCAGAGATTGTGGAGAAGAAACTAGGATTAGTACAGAAGTTGAAGAAAAGGCCAAAGAGGGATGTGTACAGGATGCTGGGAATGGATAAAAAGAAGGTCTACACAAATGATGGAATTAGCCTAGCCGACATTCCAGACCCCACCATTCAAGACTGCAAGCTAAAATGGTCCACACCCTTTTCTCAAGACAAATATATAATTCTCTTATGAACAGAATTGGCATACCATTGCTAGAGAGCCTTGTAATCAATGCCCTGGGATGAGGTGAATTAGAGCACCTACATCTCAGAAGACAATATAGGCATCAGCAAGGTACTAGCCACAGCACCAAGGGTGGCAAGTGGGGAGTCTCTAGCTACCACATTGAAGTCCGAGAGAAAAAAACTGCCTCCAAGGCTTCAACTATAGGCTTTGGAGGAGTATTAACCGCCATCATCCAAGAAGCTCTAGGAAAGGTGGAAAGAGAAGTAGTAGAGGAGACCCCAGAGCCATCACCAAGCCAAGAGGAGCATTGCACTCCCACCCGAGCAAACCCGATAATCTCGCTTTTAGTAGGAGAACATGGGGAAGAAGAAGTCCACAAGGAACAACAGGACAACGCAGAGAGAATTGCTATAATGAAAATGAGAATGACCAACTATCTCAACCGCAAAGGAAGCATTGAGCAAGAGGACATTCAATGATGAGCAACAAAGCTTAGAGTTGTTAAGCCAAGGGGGAAGGAAAAAGATCACCCTCAAAATCCCCATAAGAAGAAATTGATCCACCTCCAAGGAAAACAGGGAACTGCAAAGGGTGGAGGAGGAATCGAATAGATTAGAAGAAGAGTGCTGGAAGAGGCAAGAAGAGGAAGAACAACTAACAAGAGGAGGAGAAGATTGCCCTGGCCATTTGAAGATCCATGGAGCAGCCCTCCCAATATTGGGAATTGTAAATGATGAGCCCAGCAAGAGAGGATGCGCCAAATACGAGTGTAGTAGCACCTAATCCCACCAGTCATGGCTGCACTAACAATCACCCCGACACAAGGAACTGTGGAAAGGGCGGTCAACAAAAGCAACATCATGGTCTCGGTGTAGTACTTAGTTATCAAAGTACAAGAAATTGTGCCTACACCCAGCAAAGGAGGACCCCTTGTAGGAACAAAGAGACCAATAACAGCCAATGCGCAGAATCATGCCAAGTGCCAAAGGTACCCCGCTTAGAAGTATCAACCACTTCGATGCCTTTGGCCATGCACAACAACGAAGATTAGGATGAATTAGTAAAGAAGCTGCAAAGCCATCTCAACAAGGCAACTAAGGAGAAAAAGGTCATGCTTGGGGATCTCGAAGAAGAAAAGATTGCATTTACAGCCTACAAGGTGGAGCAAGCAAGAGTTATGACCATCATAAATAAGGAAGTAATCGCAATAAAAGAGACCTTAAAGGCAAGGGAGAGAGAAGAGAGTCTAAAGGAGTTTTATGATGAAGAAAGAGAGAACTGCATCTCCTTCGAGAATATGTATGCCTTCAACTCCTGGGAGAATAAATGACTAGAGCTAGAAATAAAGGAGTTGAAGAGGCAAAGAGAAGAGGCAAGGACAGAGCTACATGTAGTAGTAAGAAACCAAATAGATGAGTAGGCTATGAAGAAGGTGATGGAGCTGCACAACCAACTCTCCACGAGCAAGCCATATTGAGGGACCAGGTGGAACATAAAAACTAGTAGCAAGAGCAAATACACACACTATGGCGAGAGCAAGACCAGGTGATTGCCACCTTAGCCCGATACCAAAATCAAGGGCTAGATTAGATAAAGGAAAAAGCAAAGGAATGAGCTAAGAATGAAAACAGAATCAAAGACTTGGCTTACAAGTTGGCCCATTCCAAGAGTGAATGCCTCCTAGCGGAAAGCAAGGCCACAGATGTCGAGACAGGAATGATGGAGCAACAACGCACATGCTTGAGCATAGTATTGAATATCATGCAGACGAGAGGAGAAGAGACATTGGAGCAACTAAGAAGAAAACTATAACTAACAAGGAGGGCATTGCAATATAGACTCCATGCCAAGGCACCCAAGTCTAGTACCAGCTTGGGAGTAGAGGAGCAATGCGCTCACCTAATCTCAACTGGCTTAACCACACAAGAACTCTCCTTGCTATAGGGCTTGGGGAGCCTGAATAGCAAATGTAGCCACCTCAATAGGAGCCACTAGAGCATGTCTAGGAAGAAGGGCTAGACCACCAAGAGGAAGGACTAGTGCAAGAACCAAGTCCCCCTCTATAGCCACAAGTACAGCTAGAAGAGGAACAGGAAGAAGCAGAGCCACTTGAACGGATGGTGGACATGAGGCACAAGCACAAAGAGTATGTGGAACATGCCCATAGGAAGTTTCAAGCTAAGACATCGCAAGTTCCACAAGTGGCCATCCCTCAAAGCGAGGAGTGTGCTCCTGTTAACTGGGGCCAAGAACTTGCAGTGTGTGGGAGCAATGGAAAAACCGCGACCACCCCTTCGAGTTCTCCTTCACCTTCCCTCACACATTTGATGGATATTATCTCCTAGGGTGGTGGAGGATGTCACTAAAATTTCAGCAAGGCTAGGAAGGAGATGGCTAGAAGAATAGATTAGGCACCCCATAAGGTGGCAATAGGAACTTGCAAACTACTCGAAAGATAAGGTGATGGAGGTACCTCAGAGAGTGGAGGGATATGAGGCATAGCCTAGGTGGCACAAGAACATCTGGGACTCTAGCTTAGAGGCTTGGATTACTTTATATAGCACTCTACCCCATCAATGGGATGATCCTATCTACATGCCCTACCCAAGAAGGTTTGGAGTTGATTTCAACTAGAAGGTGCATGGTAGATATGACTTTCGTTTGATCTACAATGTAAATGCCTCAATCTGTGAAGAAATCTTGATCTTTATCAAAAGGGACCTCCGTCCATCTACAGCAAGTTTTCTCAAAGACTTCTCCTCATGCCCCGACCATGCCTTCATCACCACATGTAATTGCCTCTACCTATTGCAAATATTACTAAAACAAAAACCTATTTCACAAAGACCTACTGTAGAGGAACAGTGGTTGTTGCCCCTCTTTTTTTATCTCAATGTATGGATAGATAGTTGCGCAATGGTGCATCTCATGATGAGACCCACTCTCTTGCCAGCATTTTAGATTATATGAGTGAGAGTAGATTCATTGGGCGTAATCACCTACTTTTATTATCCACCCCACTCAATGTAAGAGCCCACTTAAAGGGGTATCTACTACTACAGAGCAGGGTATTCCTAAGTAGAGCCCTCAAGCCACCATGCAACCTAGCCCTTGCTCATCAATGGGATGCTTCTTAATGTGCTCCCCTTATATATATTTTTTTAAAAATAAAGAAAATGAAAAAAATAAGAAGGAAAGAAGTGGAAAGAATAGAAATACCACAATGAAATTACCCCATTTGTACTCTATGAGTGTCACAAGCATTGCACCTAGGGACCACCCTAACCCCTTCACCCACTTCACATACTTAGAGCACATTAAGGCAAGACACACCTAGGGGGCTCCCGCTAGACCAGTCTCCCTAAATTACACCCACAACACCTCCCCTTATACATGAATTGGATTCTCAAGTGTGGAACAACACCACGGGCCCAACTACCAGTTCCATCGGCATAGACACCATGCACTGCATAGTGAGGTAAACATACCCCCTGGTGGTGCATTTTCGTTTCCTTTTCAGATACATTCAAAAACCCACGATCAACCAGCAACATCGGAGGCCCCCATTACCCACTCAATCTACCATCGGCCTCTGCAACCTCTCGTCCATATTTGTTATGCTTCTTCTCCATAGCCAACCTCCCCAATGCCCCATCATTGACCCACATGGCAACCCTTCCACTGCCCAAGACCTCACCAACAAGTGCCATGGGACTGGCACCCAGCTAGGAGGGGGGTAATGTTACACCAAATTTGGAAGTTCAAGACAGAAAAGCCCCAAAAAAATAGAAATTGAAGATAGCCCCAAAGCAAGAAAATCAGAAGAGAAAGGTAAGCTTTTAAAAATGCAAGAAAATCCTCAAATGTAAAGGAAAGCACACAATAATAAGTGCACCAAATATTCTAGCAAGGAAAGCATTGGGCACATTGTAATTCATTTTGTAAAAGAGTGCTAGGCTCCCTCCTATGCAATTTGTAAATGCAGACGGGAATGGGTGAAGGAATTGTGTAAATAGGAAGGAATAAGTAAAGAGGACCTAGGCTAAAATGGCCGGTCATGTAAAAAAGGGATGGGCACCCAAGGAAGAGTAAGGCAAGTATAAAAAGGTAAAAAGTGAATGAAAAAGCTCATTCTTGTGTGTGACAAAAACTAGCTCTCTTCTTCTTCTTCTTGCTCTTGCTTGTGCTCGTGCTTGTGCTTGAGAGAGGGAGTGTAAGGGAGTGAGAGAGTGAGTATTTGAGGGTGAGGGACCGGGGTGGAGAAGCTCTCTATCTTCTTCTCTTGTCTCATGCGTAGATGAATCTTGGAGCTTGGAGCTTGAGGATCAAGCTTGCACCTTGGATTGTGGAGCTGCTAGAGAGCTTGTGGGAGGAGGCAACTCGATCGAGCATGAAGGTAAGCTTACTACATATGTGTGAGAGTGTGCACAGCTATGTGAGAGGTAGCCATTACAGTTGGCCTAAAACACTTGGAACGCTCAAAATGATAAGCGGTCCGTGGGCCTTGGCAATTGAGCAAGAAGCTCCCACATGGACCTTCCAAGCAATTAGAGACACCTTGGAGTTCTTCACAAGACAATACAAGTTCTAAATATAAATTCAAGTTCAATGGTGTAGACCATTAGAAAAAGAGCTAAATGTTGTTTGTTGCCTTATAAAAGTTGTATGCATCTCACTATTGCAATTAAAGAATAGTTGAGAACTTGTTCTTGCTCATTGACATTATTATGGAGAAAAATTTGGCCAAAAATTTTTACACTTTCTAATATCATTTCACAACTTAAAAATGATCTAAATTATATTTTCAAAAAGATGTCATTTCATTATATGAGTTATAAAAATGTCATATATATATATATATATATATATATATAGAGAGAGAGAGAGAGAAGTACCAAATGCATTTTTACACTTGGGGTATTTATCTCAAAAACATACAATAGATGTTCCAATGTAGTAGTAGTAAAATATGAAAATAATACTACTCTTCATCTTTCTTTTACTCTTCGAATTTTTCTTTTTGGGTCTTGTTTGGATCAAAGACTTCTTCCACCATTTTCTTAAAGATGAATGATTTCTTTCCAGTTGGTTCTTTTGTTAGTTTTTTGAAAATTTGGAACTATACATTTTGGCCTAGACATGTATTCTAGAAAAAGAATTTATGATAATAACTTCCCTCCCAACTATATCAATATAAATGTAAGCTTTAATGTCCCTTACAAAGGAAAATAATAGTCCATAAATCATTAAAAATGCAAAACCAAGATTATTATAGACTTCGAGGCTATACTCACCTTTCAACATAAGGAAAGTTAATGATAAAATCTTTTATTGCCCCCTGTAAACAACATATAACTAATAGTTTCCACTTTTTGAAAGGATTTTCACTCCTAGATCATTTGGACAAGCTAAGATTTATGTCCTTAACAACCCTTATGAATGCTACCCTTGGATAAGAAATTTTGTACATGTAACACTCTAAATTAGCTTTTATAATCTTTATATGAAGTTAAATTAACTAATAATTTCACTTAGCCTCTTTTGATAAGCTCCCCAAAAGTATATTCCTCTAAGTCATGGAAAATTTGGAATAACATAAAATCAAGCACAATATCATACTCTTGGGCTAACTTGGGCACTCAAGGGATCAATTGATGCTTTGGGATTGAGGCCTTCTTCCATTTCCTATGGGTTTAGGGGTTGAGGGCTCCTTCCTTTTTCCTGCAACTATGGATATGTGGGGCTTAGAGACTTTTGGAACATCAATAAATGAAGTGTAACTCTTGGAATGTAAATTATCATCCATAGTGTTTCCCAAAAGCAACCACTTCAACACAATGAAACAATGTGATGTAGGGAGTCGTGAGCTAACGAGGGCTTTACATTGCATTATATGGTCTTGGAGGCACAAACTCACAAGCAATGAAACAACACAATGTGAGGCAGTCATGAGCTTACAGGGGGGCCTATAATGAGGGCTTTACGTTGCATTATATGGTCTTGGAGGCACCAAATCACAAGCAATGAAACAACACAATGTAAGGGGGTCATGAGCTTATAGGGGCCCTATAACGAGGGCTTTGCATCACATTATGGTCTTGTGGAGGCACAAAATCACAAGCAATGAAACGTCATGATGTAAGGGGGTCATGAGCTTACAGCAGCCCTATATTGTGTTGTATGGTCTCTAAAGGCACAAAAGCACAAACCACAAACAACGAGATATAGGGAGGTCGTGGATTGATGATGGGCAAATATCATGCTATATGATTGTCCACTTATATAGCAATATTTAAAGTGTATTATTTTTTTAAAATACCAAACTTGTTATGAAAATTAAGTTTCTTTTCAAAATATTACATGACTTTGGGATCCCATGGGAAAACTTTTGGAATTTTTGAGCTATTTTATTATTTTTGAAAATGTCTCTTGTGTTATGAGACCAAAAGTATAAGAATGACAAAGCAATATTATTTAAGGGTCCCCTCATGTCACATCATCCCTATATCACTTTTTTTAAGAATTTTTATATTTTTATGGTTTTTACATTTTTTACTTCAAAATATAGTAATAATATTTAAAAATAGAAAATAGTTCAAAAAAATCTAGGAAAGTTTTCACATAGCTCCACATCATGTAGTGTTTTTTAATGAAAAAATCTAAGTTTTATGAGGTTTGGTAGTTTAGAACAAATAATTAATATGTTATTTATCTATTCTAGCTAACCCTTTTGTAATGCTTATATGGTATTTTTTCATCTTATAATTAGTAGAGTTCAAGAACCTAGCAGGACCTCTTATCCAAGTCAATTCCAATGATTTTTTTTATATACCAATTGAAAGCTCATTTATATATAAGAAAAAATTTACAAGAACAAGTCGATCCTTTTTGCTTGAGAGATTTGGATTTTCTAACTTTGGGTGAGAACAAAGTGATTATGTACAACTCAAAGATATCAAATGACACAACAATTTGTTTGGATTAAGTATGCTTGAAGGTGATGAAAACCAATATGTGATATTAGGTTGCGTGAAACTACAAAGTTGTGTCTACCATTACATTTGTAGTTTTGTTACATATACAAATTTTCCCAATTAGAGATAGTAGAGAGTAATGAGTGGTAGCTCTTCCAATGGCAATGCTCTTGGACATTACTTGTCTAATATTGATGAAAATTTTTTCCATGTATTATATAGCAACTTCTCAAGAGAGACAGCTTGGCCTATGTTATATATAAAAGCCCTTAGCCTCTTTGGCTACTTAGGAGAAAACTTAATGCTAATGAAGTCTTGCTTATCCACAACATCTGTACTTTTTGTAGCTCATCTCTATGTCTTGTGCTCTAGAAGAATGGTGTAGATGCTTTTTCCGTGCCTTGGCTAGTATAAGTTTCAAAGGGCTCTTGCTCTTTTACAATATAAGATATATGAATATGAAGGCTTTGCTACACATAAAAACACAATTTAGTGTATATAAACTCTATTCATGTTTTAAAAAGTATATTTATGTATCCAAAATTTTGACTCTCCTAATATCCATCCAATATTGTAAAAAAATTTGTCTTCAAAGATAGCTTTTTTTCTTTTCCATAAGGAATTAATAATCCAATATGAGACTAAAAGCAAGGATTGGTGGTAGAAAAGGAGTGTCCTTAACACTATATTGGATTGGCAGTTTGTGTGTGTAAAACCAACTGTTTTTTAAAGAAGGCCTAAAGGTAAAATAGAGAGGACAAAAAGAATTAAATATTGTAAGGATTGGAAAGGTGACTTCTTTTTAAAAATTTCATAACAAAAGGATGGGACCTCAATGATGTGGATAGAGGGTGAGGGGAGTTGCAGTGCTTGACATGTTTTTCACATGCTTGGTCTCTGTAGTTATTATACACCATAGACATCTGTAGCTATTGGGTAGAAAGGAAGTGCGAGAAACAAAGCAAGGAAAAGAATCATTATATGAGAACTCAACTATGAAGAACTACATCACGGAGGAATATATGCTTAGCTATGGCTCAGTGTTGGTGTAGGTAGACTAAAGGCCTTACAATAAATGAACAACAAGAAACTCTTGAGCACCTCATGCATCATCAAACATTCACTAAGTTGAGAAATTCAGATGTTGAAACGAGTCTTGTCTTCAACATTTGTAACACACTGGACTAAGCTCAAGGTACCCCACTCACAGCAAGCAAGCTTTTTGTCAAGAGAACCTAGAATTGCTACTATCTTGGGTGTTCATTAAAGGAATATAGTGAAAGCAAGTACTTGGTTGGATATGAAAGATGAGGAGAGAGTGTTTCCACTTAATGCTTGTTAGAGACAATTGGCTTGAAATAGTAGTATCACATGTGAAACTAGAGATTTGGTCTGTGTCTTTTGGACATCGGAGACAAGAGTTTCACCTAACAAAAAGGATATATGTAAGCAAATAATTGAGGGAAAATGTGTTATCAAAAAATCCATACATTTTCTCGATGAATCTTAGGTAATGTGTTATTCTTGTGATCTTTGATTGCCTAGATTTTGATTTGGAATGATGTTTGTGAGTGCATTCTAGAGTAGTAGGAAAGCCTTTGGACTAGTACCAAATCTGTTGATGTAGATTGTGTTATCAAAAAATCCATACATCTTCTCAATGAATCTCAAGTAACATGCTATTCTTGTGATCTTTGATTAACTGGATTTTGATTTGGAATTATGTTTGTGAGTGCATTCTAAAATAGTAGGAAAGCCTTTGGACCAATACCAAATCTGCTACTACTGTAGATTAGTACTCTATACATCATTGGATTAACAAAGCTTGTATCTTATCATATATAGGCCACTTGCTCCATATGTCATCAAAGAAACTAGGTACATGCTACCCAAGCCATTCTAGAGTACCAATCAGGATATAATGATGCTTAGTAGTCATTCCATATAGTGCCAAAATCTCAAGAGTGCACCTTGGCTTTTCTCTTAAATAGAAGGACTTTGCAGGTATCAAGTATCCCCTTTCTAGAACCAAACCCTATGTTTCATTCAAATTTGCTAGTTTTCCATATAGTAGAGGTTTTTGTACAATTGTTGTTAGGTTTCTCTCGGCACCTTGTGTAGTACCTAAGCATGAAACTGAGCACCAAATTTGAAGCTCAATCAAATAACAATAGTGGTCATATACAGTACCAAAAGTAGCAACTTTGGTAACAAAGTATATGTGCAATACTAGATTTGGTACTTATTTGTGGTTCTATATATCAAAATTGGTACTACAATAGATTTGGTGATTAATTGTACCCTACATAGTATCCAAGCATGCATTATGCTTCAAATACAAAGTAGATTTGAATAGCAAGAGTAACATACAATACCAAAAGTACCTTACCAAGTACCAAAGTGAATGTGTAGTAGCCAAGTTGGTACTTTTTTGAGTTGCACTAGTTCTATAAAGTACCAAAGTTGGTACTGCAAAACAGATTTGGTGCTGCACTGTACCTTGTATAGTACCCAAGCATGTGCATCAAACATGAAGCTAAATTGAATAGTAGGACTAACAAATAGTACCAAAAGTATCTTCATTGATATCAAATTGTATGCACAGTAGCCAATTTGGTGCTTTTTTGTGTTGCATTGGTTCTATATAGTACCAACATTAGTACTACAATAATATTTTCTCCTTGCCTTGAATTGAATTTGGTATTCTATAATACCAAATGGGTACTCTATCCTAGTTTGGTACTCTATAGTACTAGTTTGGTGAGGAGCATCACTTTGGCAAAAACAATACAAAAATCTAGTACTCTATGAATAGTAATAGATTCCCACCAAATTTTGGTACTATTTTGAAATCATGGGTTTTCATAAAAATATTTGGGCTATTTTGTTGTGAAAGTGTGAGCTCTAAGTTGGACTATTTTCATTTGATAGGTTGAGCTCTACCAAAGATTCAAAAGCACTTATCCTAGAATGATGCTATCACTTAGATCCTTTGAGACACTAAAGCCATTCTTTGTTCAGAAGTTGAAAGAGGGGTATATATGTTGTTGTGTATATCATGCCATGACGATATATTTCAAAGAGGCTTTCAATCAGATGCACCAAAACAAGTTTGGGCATCACCAAAAATATCATCTATATGTATGCTTCATTTATTGTGCAAGGAATGACTTAGGTTAGTGTTCTACAAACCAGGCAGTATGTGAGCACATAAGTATTTTGTGGGGATCCATGTTGTGCCCAGAGCCTATTGATTGTGAATATTATGCAAAATAATGCTTGCTTGGAAATTGCCATGAATGTGGTGTAAGCAAGTTGTCATTTTGCTTAGACAAGATTGCAACAGAAAATAGGGAGGTGACTACGAAGGCCTTTAAGAATGTGGGAACTAGACAAATTGGTGATAACATAAGTGAGAACAAGAGAAAGGATCTGGATGTGGAAAGAATATAAAGTGCCACTTCAATTTGTCTCTTTTCATATCATCTCAAAAGTTTCATCAAGCATAACTTTGTCTTTAGGTTGCAGGTCCAATAATTCAAAGATTGCTTCATTAGGTTTCCTAGCAATGTTCTTGTGTCTATTTTTGATTTTGCAGAGAATTAATCATTTAAAATGAAAAAGGAGATTCAATCCATGCATTGGTGGTCAACCTAGGTAACCATTGAAGGGGATGCAACGGCAATGGAGAAGGAGAAGAGGAAGATGCGGGAGAGAAGAGCACACACAATGTAGGTGCTGTCCAACTAAACTGATAGCCTTATTGCACTATCATATTATATATGAATAAAGAATGGGCGGTCACAGTGTACATGGGCAGGCCCAGAGGCCTTTTACCCCAACAACCTCCCACTAAAAGGACAATGTGATTGGGGAGTGAAAACAAAGAAAATTAAAAAAAAGACAAGGTGAGGAATCATGACATCTCACCCAATGCCCAATCGAAAAGTGAGCTGTGCAAGAAGTGTCGAGAACCTTTGCAGAAGAAGAGTCAAGCATCCCCAAGTCCATGACATCCAAGAGATAAGCAATCCCGTAGCTCTATACAATGGAGCAATCCAAGAATGCTTCTCATGAAGCAAGCACAACTCATCAATGCATGGCTGTAGAGCATCAGAGTCACACATAGCATCAGCATGGTGCATACAAGACTGTGGATAGCAGTCAAACTCTCCAGAGTCAATCACTGAAAGAGAGCCAACATCCCAAACACTCGTCCAACAGGGTCTCAAGACTACATGTGGCCTCGGCGAAGCGGAAGACTAACATATGGCTGGTTGTCCAGCGTGCAAAACTACAAGAAAATGACTCTCATGAGCCTGGAAGGGGTCTAGCAATTGACCACCAACATCTTGACCCTAACTGCTATGCATAACTACGTCATCTAGGCCAATAAATGCCTCATTTTCAACATAAATAGCTTGTTGTAATGGCACAATAGCTAATGTAAAATTAGCCATAAAGCATAGTGAACGCTCATCAAGAGGCCTGAGAGGTGTTTGCACCTCATAGAAGACAGCATGATGTCTGTGTATGACCTACTGGGCATCCAAATCCCATAATTTTTATGCCTTAAAGTCACCATATCCATAACCAAGGAGGATACATCTATGTGACATAGGCTCATGTGGCATACGTACAAATGCCTGGTAGCCAAACATCCTCAAGTAATCATAGGAGGGATGCATGCCACTCCATGCCTCATGGGGTATAATACAATCCAAGGTCAAGCACGACATCCTGTTAACCAAATAGACTGCCATTATAAGGGCCTCAACCCAAAAGCCATAAGACAACCCAGCTATGGTAGGCATAGAAACAACCTTTGCCTGTAAGGTTAGGAACATGCCATGTGCAATCCCATAATACTGTGGGCACAAAAAATCAATGCCATACTGCTGACAAGAGGTTCGAAGGCTAGAAGAGAGAGCATGACTCTCATAATCCATCTGCAATCCCCTAGGCCTGCTACAACCAGAATCCATAAACCTGTCAAGCATAACTACAGCATCCTCAATCTGCACCAAGGGAAAAGCCCAAATACGATGGGTAGCATGATCAACAAAGGTCACAAAGTACGACGCTCCACCAAGTGACTGGGAAGGCATAGGTCCATATACTGCACAATGGACAAGATCTAGAGAAGCATGCCTCATACAATCACCATAAGCCAAGGGGGCTCTGCAAGGACCAAGAGTATAATCAGGGCAAACATCAAGATCTGTAAGTGACATATGAGGCAGCAATGAGTTTGAATGAGACAAGATCTCCATCTCTCTGTGGTGCATATGGCCTAAGTGATAATGCCATAACAATGCATGTGGTATCCGGATAACTGCAACCATAGAATCTCCCACATGAGAGACATGCACTGGGTAATGAGAACCAACTCTAGAACCTTTGGCCAGAACCAAGCAACCACGACAGATCTTCCATGACCTATCCTGAAGAGAAACAGAGTAACCTGCATCATGCAACTGACTGATAGAAATCAAGCCCTTACTGAGCATGGGAACATGTAAAACAACCCTAATCATAAGAGAAGTCCCATTAGGAAAAGCTAGGTGTATGTCCCCTATACCAAGAATAGCATAAGTCTGCTCAAGGCCCAAAGAAATGCATCCATCAAACTCCCTGTAAGTAGAGAACCATGCCCTATGTGGAGTAACATGACAAGATGCCATAGAATCCAATAGCCAATAAGAGACGTAGGTTGTATCACTAAGCAAGAATGTTGTAGGGAAACTAGATGATAGGAGTACATGCTCAACTGCATCCTCATGGGTAACAACATGTACCTCACCACTAATAACAGTGGTAACACACACTACATCTCCTGTATCTCTGACTCTCTGCTCATGTCAAGTCCGTCGTCTCTATCTCTATTGCTCTCTAATCCGTCAAAAACATTTTCTTTTAGCATGCGCAAGCTTTCCACAATGGAAGCATACAACATCTGTAACTAAACAACATGTAGAAGACGACAAGGAATCCAAGTCATCATGAATAGGGCTATCCATAGCATCCACAGAGCTCAAGGAGTCGAGAGTTGTCCCAACATAGGGAACCTGCTCATCAAGACAACTGTTAGTAGAAGCACAAGTGGTAGAAGCATGCTACTACAAGTACTCTTCCATCCTCACTGGAGAGGGAAGCACCAAAGCATCAACTAGGGATGCAGAAGCTCCCACATGAAAAAGACTCGTATCTAAGTGCATGACATAACCAACCACAATATTGTAAAGGCCAAGACATCTATCAAAAGAGCATATGGTATTCAGCCATGAAATCAGCCCATAACCATAATGGCAAACATGACTCTGTAGTACATCAAACCACATAGTAACATCCAAGTCAATGCAAGACCAGTAAGTGGCTTAAGATCTTGCAATTGTCAAGCTCCAAGAGAAGCCCAAGTATTTGTACAACAACATCCAAATAATTGGCTCTATAAAGTATATGATAGTAGACAAAGTGCATAGCCGGGTAAGCATCAAGAGCAACTGCTCTCTAACCTGTATGGGCAAAAGCAACCCAACTAGCATAGAAGCTAGGCAACACAGAAGCAACAAAGCCATAACTGCTAAACCCAAGCACTATCAAGAAGTCCATTGATCAAGGAGTAACGCTCAAAGAACCAAGCATCAATGAGCAATGAAATCTCAATAACCAACTACCAAGACAATGGAGCAAGCACTGCTCAAACATGTATCTGCATCCAAGTAAATCCAAGATCCATAATTGGGGCATTAAGGACCAAATAGCATCCAAGATGCATAAGTGATAAGCCAACCAAATGCAAATTGCTCCACAAAATTCTCTAATGCAAGTCGATTCAAGCCCAAACATCTGCCATACTGCAATCGAACCCAAAAGCATCCACATCAGACATCGGTCCCGTAATGGGTAGCACGGGGCATAAACCTTGTCAAGTGAAATGCCAGCTGCAAAGAAAATGACAGTGAACCAAGAATTGAGCTCTATTCTTTGCTCATGAAGCATCCGGGAGCATAAACATCAAAGTGGCATCATCCAAATACATCAGCATATCATCCCGAGTAGTCGAGAGCACCCATAGACCATAGGCATAACCAAACTGGAGGTAAAATAACTTGTCAACCAAGGTAGCAGAAATGCCAACCAACAATGAAGTGTCTGCATCCCAATCAAGGCTCAAAAGCTCTCAAATAGCATATCCGTGCATAAACCATGATGACCAAGAATCAATACATCCAATAGGACACCTGAATGTCAACAAAGAGCATTATGCATAAGCCATCCCTGATAAAACCTTGTTTCCTGAACAATGTACAGCAGTAAATCCCTACATAAATTGAGCTATGGAAGCTCAAACCAAGTCCCAAAGCATCTCAAAACATTGGGCAAGCATCCCCAAATCATTTCATCAAATACCAAGCCTCGAGAGCATCACATAAGCTAAGAGCATGACATTTTCTTGTTATAAATCAACTCAAATCTATTAGAGAAAATTTTGTGATCAGAATTTGTCATATTTGACATCACCATTCCATTCGGAGCATGCCAAAACCCCAAGTTAGACTCTTATCTTGCCTAAATCGACAGGTTTCGGATGCCCGAGATATGAAAAAAAATGGGATTTTTGAGCTAGATTTTGAAACAGGTGCAAAAAAATGTGGGTTGCTACTGTTGGGCTTGCTAGTTATGCTGAGGATAAGGGGAAAAATGGGGGCATACAAGCTTCCCAATGAAACCAAGGAACAACTACAAAGAGCCTATGAGGATCGGGAAGAGGCGAGAGATGAAGTCTTACCTTGGGGGGAAGAAGCCATGGCTGGCATTGAAGCTCCAAGCTCTAGGTCTTCAATCCGGGCTGAAGTAGTACCGGGCCAAGTTCCACGATAAAGCTCTGATACCAGTTGAAGGGGATGCAATGGCAGTGGAGAAGGAGAAGAGGAAGATGTGGGAGAGAAGAGCACACACAATGTAGGTGATGTCCAACTGAATTGACAGCCTTATTGCACTATCATATTATATATGAATAAAGAATGGGTGGTCACAGTGTACATGGGCAGGCCCAAAGAACTTTTACCCCAACAACCATATTGGTGCACATCTCTTATGTGAGAAACTCAATAGGTGTTGTTGTGTGAGAAGACACTAAATTTTTACATATCAAATGACAAGCTCCATGGTGCATTGTTTGTTCAACATTGTTTTATGCTTCATGACAAGTGACTAAAACAAAAAGGGCATCATTTGCAATATCATTGGTTATGGTCAGACGATGGCGTTGTTTCTCAATTTAAGGCATGCCGACCTTTCTATTTTGTGGCAAGGTACTATCAACCTAATCGGCTTGCATATAATGCATAACTTCTCTACCTCAAGACATGGAAAAGGAGAGGATGATGGTGCAGTTGCTATCATAAAGAGAACCCTCACTCATGAGGAGCTAAAACTAGATGGTTGGCCTATTCTTAATGCAACATTTCAGCCCACAAGAGAAGTACATAGATGCAACACTTAGAAAGTTTTCTAGTTGCTTTCAAGGGATGATGTGTAGCACAACCTATTGTGGGACTGTCATCATATTACAGGCTCCCACTTATGTTGAAGGATACTCAACAAACAACCCATGTGCTATGTGTTGTGGAATGCTCTTGTGCTTTTGTGGTCTATGTGTGAATGGGTAGTGGAGAAAATGCAAGAATAGATAACACAGAAGAATTGAAATCTGTCTCCATTGTGCCATTGATAGAGAAAGTACAAGCAAATAGCACTTGCAACAAAGAGGATGTGGAGGACAATGAATGTTTGCCATACCAATGAGTCAGGATCATAACATGGCAATTTATGAAGGAGACCTGATGTATTGTGCTCCATGTTGTCCATCAAGGACACAATTGTAGTCAAGGCACAGAAATAATGCATCAAACAACAAGAGCACAGAAGGACCTTTGGCATAACAAAATTGTTAGAGGTGGAAAATCAGTTGAGGGCTTGTACTATGGCCAGGTTGAATGCAAAATTGATACATATATCCTATTAGATCATACCCCTCCACAGTGATGATCTACTCCCATCATGTCCAAGCCATATGCTTCCCCATGGAGACTATCCTTGGAATCCATAACCAATTTATATTATCCACTAAGGTATATGAGAACATATACAATAGTATGCCACATGATGATGAAAGTGACCAAGATGCAAACATAAAAACCTTGACCCATTTACCATACTTACAAATGGCCAAATACCTACTTCCCCCAAGTAGAATCTCACTTTGTAAAATTCTTGTATTTTAGTCTTTTTCAACCAAATTTCATATGTTATAGTACCAAACTGGACAGAATTACATATGTCCAACATACCAGCTACCATTTGCACATGGTGCTTTATATTGTACCAAATTTGGTACAAACAATGTCTAAATTGGTGCACAACAGTACCAAATTTGGTGCAAAATAGTGTTCTTAAATTGTTATTGAAACTACAACCAGGGATAGAGATACAGATGCTAAGCATTGTACTACTTAGCATATATACGAGTTGTATAACACTATCAAAATTTCTACACTACAATACCAACTTTGCTATATTATAGTACCAAAATGGACAAAGATACAGATTTCCAACATAATAGCTACTATTTTCATACGTAGGAGCATGTACATCAATTCAGCACAGTATGAGATTCATATATAGCTGTTGTTATTAACACAGTACCAAAATTAATACCACATACTACAAAAATTGGGCAAAGTAAAATAACCAGTATAGATATTAACTTGAAGGTAAACATTGCACAGATACCAATGTACACCATAGGCAAAGTAACAAAAAATGATAGGTAAAATTGCATTAATCTATATATTGCCAAGGCTATAGAACTCTAGTTACATTGATCATTGGATGGCAAGGGGGTCAAATTTGTAGGCATATCCCTCTAGCAATATGAAATGGTCAACCACAAATGAGAAGATGTCATCCTCTATATCAAACAAGGGGCTCCTTTGGGAGTAAGAGATTGCCAACAAATCTTTTATCCAGCCACACAATCACAAGTAGATAACATCCATAAGGTAGAAGGGTTTAATCAGGTCATAATACATGGGATCATATGATCTTATACGAAGGCATGACTCATAGTCTTTCTTTAATGATTTGTATCTAGAATCATCAACGAGAATTGTATTGGTAGCATTGAACTGAGGACACTTTCTTTAGAAAAATCAAAAAAATAGGCTTATTACCATAGTGTACTTTATGTTTTACACATGCTGGAGACTCTTAGCCGAAACCTTGCAATCATTCTAGGAGAACATGTTTATAAATGTGAAGGAAAAGGTTCATTTATAGTAAAATACATGCACATAGTCCATTATTAAAAGCTAAGCATGATAATACCTAAAGTAGTCCTCTCATTTTCATCAGTCGTCAAGGAAAGCACATATTCATGATCGTGCGTAGATTAGTCTTTGTGCAGCATGACCACAACATCATGCATGTCTTTTTCCTTAGCTATAGGGTAAACTCTTCCACATCAAGTTTTAGAACACAATAGGCCCACCAAGTTACTTTCACACCCTGGGGTCTGTACCCTATCTAGGAATGGCAACTCCCTAACATTTTTTGAATATTTTTTATAACCCTTTAATAACACATTGTTAATGTCAAGTATTATAAGCTAGTTAGAACCAGCTTGCACATCCTTAAAGAGAAGTGTGTCCAAGGGTCACTCCTTTAGCCACAAAGGCTGCCTTGTGTTAACCTCATCATAAGAAGAAAGTAGCAAAAGTGGAAAAGCGCAAGTTGGAACCTAAAAGAGGTGACCTAGAAGGAATAAGACACGATGGAAAAAGCAAGAGGGGAAACGTTTGAAATTGCAAGGGCGGCCTCAAAAATCAAGTCAAAAGAAAAAGAGCATTTTTAAATGCAAGGCACCTCTAAAACTATTGTAAAACAGTGTTAGGCTCCCTCCTATGCAAAATTGTAAAAGGTAGGCGGGCATAGGTAAAGAGAGAAGGAAAATAGAAGAAAATGGAAAAGAGGACCTTGCCACAATGGCCGGTCATGTAAAAAAGGAATGACAGCCCGAAAGGGATTTAGGGTTATGTATAAAAGCCAAAAAGTGAATAGAGAAGATCATTCTTTGGTGTGTGGCAAAAGTGGACTCTTCTTCTCCTCTTCTCTCTTCTCTTTTCTTGCTTGTGTGTGCTTTTGAGAGAGGGAGTGTGAGGGAGTGAGGGAGTGAGTGTGTGAGGGTGAGGGATCTTGGAGGTGAAGCTCTCCACCATCTATTCTTCTCTTCTCTCATCTCACACCATGTGGCTCTGGAGGATGGAGCTTGGAGGTGGAGGCTTGAGGATGCTTGAGCTTGGATCACAAATCATAGAGCTACTGGTGTGCTTGAGATAGGAGGCAACTCATTTGAGCATTGAGGTAAGCTCACTACACCCCGGCAAGATCAATGGATAGGTGAGAGATAGTCTTAGGTGCTCACTTGAAACGGTTGAACAATAAGCGGTCTGTGGGTCTTGTGTGGCGGTTGAGCGTGAGCCCAGTCTACATTTTGGTTTCGTTGCCAAAACCATGGATTCAAGCTTAAGTGCTTGCATGCCTCACACTTGAGCATTGAAGTAAGGGTTTATCCCCGAACCGGAGCTTGAGATAGATAGGAGGTTTTGGGCCTTTAATCCTTGAAGCAAGTAAGTATTTTTTGTTTTTGATTATTAATCAAGTAGGAGAAATCATCTCAGTACTTTACTTTTGATTTTTGTTGCATTTAGAGTAGGTAGGATCGAGAAATCGAATTGGAAAGCTTTAGGGTTGTTGATGTAAAACATGCCCAAACAGGGCACAGATCAAGAAAAAAAGGGAAAAAAGAGTGCTTGAATGGATTTATGTCACTAAGAGAGTGATTGGAGAGGTCAAGCCTCTTGGGGAAGGGTTTATAACCCAAGAGGCCAAGGGAGAGCTCATTTGCAACTGTAGCATTGTGTGTGTGTGTGTGTGTGTGTGTGTGAGAGAGAGAGAGACCCGTTGCCTGTGTTGGATCGATCACTTCACCCAAGAATTTTTTGTGCATTGTAGGTACACACAACTCTTCTCCTCTATATCTATAGCTTTGATCTAGAGGTGTATGCTACATCTAGTAACCGAAATCGTGTGATTGGATCGATTTATTGTTGTATCTATCGGAAAAATCCTACCGCGTTCATCCCATCCGAGTGACGGTGATTCTAGGCCGAACCCTAGAATTGGCCCTCGGCCCTTGTGTGTTTGGCCATTTGACCCACTACCATTCGAATGTTCACCACTCATCCCAACCCCACTCAGACATAGCTGACATTCGGCATGCGTCCGAATCAACCATTCGGACCAACTTGACATTCGATCCACCTGACTCATCCCTCAGTCGTTCAACCATTTGGCACTCAGACAACCACATTTGGACGGTCTGAATTTGGCATTGACATTCAGACCGGTTGCATTCATCCCTTTCTCATTCGGCCCTTGTCTGTTAAAAGGGGGCGAATCAGACATTCGGCCCCTATAATTCTGACCTGCTGGGTTGAATTTTGATTTTTCCAAATTTTTAACTTGAAGATCTTGACTTATCTAGACCACTGCCATGCGAACCCTCGAAGGCCATACAAACACTTAAAACACCACACGGACTTAGAAGCGACTCTAGCCGACCAACTAATAGTCCAAGCCACTAGTAGCACTAGACTAAGTCATCCCCAAATAGATCTCGATCGAGCTAAACAATGTAGCACATACCCTAGGACCAGTGAGAATGGCCAGAAACAGAACTTATAGCCTATCAGGCCAAATCCATAAACAAGGGTGTGAGAGCTGCATAATCACTTTATCTTCGCACTCGTACTGTTTTCCAACACTTGTACACCTAAGAAAAGTTGAAAACTTGATTACGCACAGTGCACGGAAGAGAGTACACGCATACACACACTGAGTGACTGTAAATTGACGATTGTTTGTAAATTAACAAGGAATGCACTCAGATGTAACCCTAGAAGGAACCCATGAGTAGTAGGAGAAGACCCTGAAATATAGTCCAATGACCAAAACCCCAAGCGTACGACGAAGTGGAAGACGCAACAAAGAAGTCAGATGCAGCAAGGACAAGCACCATTGGAGGAGTGGATCTACCCGATCTAATCAATCTCATCAACAACCTGGTGGAGAGAGACTACTGATATGGCAGAGACAAGCACTAACCACGGATGTGACAAAGAGCTTGACCTAGGCAGTTTCCTGACAGAAATCTAGTGGCTAGTCGCCAATTATGATCTACGGACCCGGACAGACCACCACGGTAGGACGTCCAAGGATATCATAGTAGACCTTGAAGAGGAGAGGAGACTAGTGCGGGAAGCTTTGCAGTGCAGGTATAATGAACTACAATTAGGAGTAGCAAGCCATGAACTTGCAACAGAGCATAGAAATGAGTGGGATTCAATGAATGCTAGCCCTAGAGCAAGCAAAAATAGGACTGGCCCTAATGCAGTCAAGGAAAGAGTGCTAGAAGGAGATCTTATGCTAAGTGAGCTTCTCATGAAGTGACTACTAGACAACACTTTCTCCGAGCAAAGCATCGTTGCAATGGCAACCTCATTGCTTGCAGGATTAGGTGTAAACTAGGGCTCCAAGAGCCAATCTAAAATCCCTATAGTTGTGAAGCAGCTAGATAAATACCAGCTAGACAATGATCCCTACAGCTTTATAGAACAATTTGAGCACGTTTGTGAAGCCAATGGCCTCACCGATCTCGCTCAGTGATGAAAAGCTTTTGGCCTATGCTTAGGCGATAAGGAAAGGACTTGGTACACCAGCCTAGATGATGTCACAAAGTGCAATGACTTCAATAACCTCAAGAATCTCTTCATTAAGAGATTCTCGGAGGCTGGATACTCAAATAACCTGATCATATGACTCATGAACATAAAACAAAGAGATAATAAAGACATCACAGATTATGTGACCCATTTGAGGAGTCTCTTTAAGAGAATCCCGATGAATGAATGACCCACGAAGAGAGTAGTCTCCACAGTCTTCATCAATGGGATACGAAGTGAGGAACTCTACAAGGCCTTAATAGGCAATTCAAGCTTGGAGGGAGACGTGCTAGCTAGGGTCTTTGAAGAGGCCATCAGAGTGGATGACTAGCTCAAGGAGAGAAGCTCCAGGAGCTTAAGTTGAGAAGAGCCTAACCGTAGAAACTCTGAGAGAACCTCAACATCAAGTGAAAGTTCAGGCCCAAGTACTCAAGACAAAGGAAAAGGCACTAACCCAAGTCAGGGAGCTAGTGGAGAAGAAGATGGAGCTAGCCAAAATACAAGAGATGATGAGACGACCAACACGCCCACACGTTCAATGTGTGTATTGTGGTGGGAACCACTTACTAGTTGAGTGTCAAGACCCTAGGTCTCGACCTTGCACAAATTGCAAGTCCGTTGAAAGCATTGCTTCAAGACGGTGGTTCAAAGGAGTGTTCAAGCCATGGCAAAACTTGAATACTTGCTGCGCAATATCCATAGGCGGTGCGTATTTTAGTAGGGTTACAAACTTTGAGTAGTAAGCTTCCAGGGTTAATTCTAGCTACTTGACCTTGAAGAATTCATTCATCTTCAAAGTCTGGTATGTCGACGGAAGGTATCGTCTACATATAACACTTTCAGCTGAACCCAAGTGACAGCGGCTTCAAAAATACCTTGATCTTTGCACCATTACTTCCACCATATCCGAGTCTGGCCACCTAGCTTAAGTTGGCTATCATAGCTTGATTCATGGAGGTAGTTCCTAAAGCAAAGAAATAGTCATCCATCGACTCAATCCATATCTCCGCTTCTGCTGTAACATTTATCCCTTCTCCATCAAACTCGGGTGCCTTAATTTTCTTGAGAAGGAATTTTTTCTCTTGCATGTCAGCATTCATGGGTGCAGAAGGTGCCTGGCAATCAAGCCATATGTAATGTGCCCGCCCCTTGAATTGCGGGACACGTCTTAGCAGCCCATCGAGAGATCAATCTAGAAGAAGCTGCCCGGCACTCCCAAGGAATGACACGGTGTTTTCCAACTAGGGTCTCTTGACTCTGCCTCACAACGGAACTTATCTGGCCGTTCCCACTAGGATCGACTTGAAGTCTGGGTTCCTAGCAGTTGAGTCTTCCTAACAACCTTCTAGTGTTGGTCGACAGCCGCTCCACTTTGCGTAGATACAACTGTACCCAAGTAGACTCATACCACACTTGGTTCAAAGAGAATGGGAAACGAGAGGGAGGCATCGCTTGACCTCTCTGCCCATAGGGCATAGTCCCATTCTGGTCCCCTAAAACGATATGAATCAAGGTTTAAACTTATTAGTTCTAAGGTCCTTGTCTAACTAACGTTTGCATCAAATAAATTCCATTGAGGAAAGCTCTCGGCTAACTGAGACCACCCTACCGTAGGATGGACCCGACAATCACTTCCACCACACTTCCCTCAGGGGTTGTTTTAGTTATCTAATTACCTACCACATTATGTTCAACACATAAAAGTAGCTTCCTTAATTAATCCATTAATCACAGGTTCCTTTTTGTGATTTAGGGCACAGACACAAAGAACGATAAAACAAGATCAAACACTTCCTTAACTTATCTTCAGATTAATGTTTGTCTCCCGCCCATACAGGAGAATTAAGTGTCACTTTCTGCCTCTGCAGAAAAATCGGTATGTTGCAAAGAGGTATTTGTATGTAGAATTGGTACATTGCATTAAAAAATCTCCAAAAAAAGTATTGATTGTAAAAAAATGAAAATGAAAGCTCGCAAAAATAAAATCCCCCTTGTTAGGACCATGGTATTCATTCATTCCCTTGTGAGTATCTTCTATTTGGCAGCCTTAGCAGCACTTTCTGTAGCCACACATACACACACACAAAGGAAACATGAGCTTTGATCAAACGACACAATCAATATAAAAAACCAACTTTATGCAAAACATTATCCACATACTCTTTAAAGTAGCTTGCCTAGTGATCCATGCCTTTCCCTCTAGAGGGATAATTTGTTCAAGATTCAAAGGGAGAGATAGACAAAGACATGGAGCTGTAAAAGAGAGTAGTGAGCTCTCATTGTTCTCTTCTTCTCATTATTCCATAATGATTACTTAAGTCTAGTCACACATAATTGAAAATACACTAGGTCACTAATTGACCGTACCACTATTTGTGGTTGAGTCTAACCGACTCAGTTATTACAACACACATGTAGAGTGACAGTTGAGATGACATTTGTCTAGATAAGGTCAGTCATGTTGGTGATACTGATCATGAGCTTGATTCTCAACACTCCCACTCGATCAAGCTAACTACTGTACTCCAAGTAACTCCCTAAAATGCACAAACTTCTCTTTACCAAGTGATTTGGTAAAGATATCTGCTACCTGATCTTCTGTCTTCACATGGAGTAGATCAATCTTTCTAGCAAGTACCATCTCCCTGATAAAATGATAATTAACTTCTATGTGTTTGGATCTAGCATGGTAGATGGGGTTGCTAAACCAGCATCACACTACTGAGATTGTCACAATGCAAGGTGGCCTTCCTGTCTAATTGTATACCCAAGTAATAAAGCAGTTTCACAAGCCAAACTGCTTCACATGCCACTAAGGTTCCACCCCTATATTCTGCCTCTGTACTAGATAAAGCAACGGTTGGCTACTTCTTACTGCTCCAACTAATCATACTATTGCCCAAACTGAAAGCATACCACCAGTTGACCTCCTGTCATAGACACAACTAGTCCAATCAGCATCTGTATAATCCAATCTCCCCCTCACTGACATATCCGTGTTAGTGGATGTAGTAGCATGATTGCAGAGTCGTCTTGTCCAAGGACTAATAGTAGATGAACCATCACCTCCACTCATAGACGTACTAGCTAAAGGATAATTTTCAGCATTAGGGCTGGCTAGTCCATCAGAGACCACCGCATTTGGATTACCATAACATGAGGCAAGCTCATCAAAAACTACATCCCTGCTGATCAAGGTTTCCTGAATGGACAAATCATAGCATTTGTAAGCCTTTCTCTCATGTGCATAGCCAAGAAAAATACTTTTGACAGCTTTCGAGTCTAACTTCTTCCTCTTTTCATCAAGCACATGTATGTAGGCAATGCAACCAAATACTTTTAGGTGACTAATGTTGGCTTGTGCCCATGCAGTTTCTCATAAGAAGTAAAATCATGAACCCCAGTTGTAGGTGTTTGTTTTAGCACATAAACTGCAGTAACCACTGCTTCAGCCCAATAGGCATTTAGAAAATTCTTTTCATTAAGCATTGCCTTGGTAGCATCCATAAGCACCCGATTTTTTCTCTCTACCCCATTGTTCTATTGAGGTGTGTAACTACATGTGAGCTACCTTTTTATGCCATATTTAGCAAGGTGTCTGTCAAACTCTCTGGATACATATTCTCTACCTCCATCAAATCTCAGACATGAGATAAAATAGCCAAGTTCACGAGCACCTCATCCTTGTGCTTCAGAATGTACAGCCATGTGTAGGCTGAAATCATCAATGAAGGATACATAATACTTGGCACCACCAAAAGATGCATTATGGGCAAGATCCCATACATCGAAATGTATCAACTACAAAGGCCAAGAACTGTTTCTAACATGTCTCATGAACAAGAATCTCGCTTGTTTCCCAAAGTGACAAGCAGAGCATACATGTCCAAGATCAGTGTACTTGAACTTTGGCAAGCCAAGTACAACCTCTTTCTACTACATATTTTTTAATTTCTGTACATTAACATGACCAATGCATTTGTGCCAGATTTCTACATCCCGAATTACTCTATTATCATAAGCAAACATGGCTATCTTCAATTTTGGGATAGATGCATCCAAGGTAAACATTTTGGCATCTCTCTTGCCTTTAGCAATCAACTTACAATCATTGCCATATTCTTCAATAAAGGTACATGTAGTACATCATGTAGGCTCTTCTTTTTGCCACCATCAGCAAGCATGAGTAATGGAACCACACCTGTATATCGAATATCATGATGTGTATCATCACCAATACTACATAAAAATCCATGAGACCCTACTACTAACTCATCAAACCATTCTCCATGAGGAGTCATATGATTGGATGCTCCTGAGTCTATGTACCATTTCTCATCTTTGCCTTGCTTAGGCATATTCTTTGATAGATGTTGCATACCAAACAGTCTATCTCCCTAGTCATCCTGGGTACCACAGGAAGATGCATAATGTCCATGTTTTCTGCCTTTTGCCTTCATATTAGCTTACTTTTTACAGAAATCCTTCACAATATGACCATATCTTCCACAATAATGACAGTCTTTATCCCTGTTAGACTGCTCATGCGACTACTAGGAGCCACCTCTGCCTCGAGGTGACCTCCCCCTGCCTCTAAAGGCTCCAGATCCTTGTTTTCCTTGCATATTTGAGCTATGCCAAGCATTTTGCTATTGCTATCCATGTGTGTTTTGAGTGTCTCCTCGACCCCAAAAAGCTCCACGAGCTCTACCACCTCTAGCTTGCTGAGTAGAGTAAAAGACAATGTCTCTGCCACCTTGAGATGTGCTTGAACATGTATAAGCCAAGCTTTACTTCTTCATGTAGCAGCAATGCAAGTAACTCATCCCAATCAAGGGGTTCTGTCCTCATATAAGTGGACGTATCAAATGCCTTATACTCCTTGCCTAACCCATTCAATGTCACTGTAATTATATCATCCTCTGAAACATGAGATCCAATAGTAGCCAGCTTTCCAGCTATGGTCTTTATTTCCATCGTGTATGCTTGAATACTCCCCCCATTCCTAGGCATGTCCATTCCTAGGCATGTTGTTGAACTGCTACTTCAGTTCTATCTTCCTTGCATGCATAACATTACCATACTTCTTCTTGAGTGTATCCCAAGCATCCTTCGGGGAATAGCAACTGGTAATTTGCATAGCCATTGCATCAAAAATGCACAAAGAAAACCAATGCAGTACTTTATTAACTCTTTCTGACCACTGTCGATGAACTCTCCGTTGTTCCTATGTCGAATTTCGTTGAAACAATTCGGGTTCAGCTTCAGCCCCCATACACAAATCCCAATAACCTCTGCCAAGCAAAAAGTTCTGCATCTTGAACTTCCATAGAGCGAAGTTTTTGTTGTCGAGCTTCTCACCGATAATTCGAGTGATGTTATCAATGCCTTGAGCATTTTCCATATTTGCAACTAAGATATTCAATGCTATATGCAATCTATTAGTGCTTGACTCCCTGCAGTTCAGGAATGGACTTTCTGCAATTCTATAGGTACAATTTCCTGACAACCTACTTGCTATAAATTGTATTCCATCAATGAAAAAAAACACAGTCAATTGAGCATAAACCAAGCTCAAATCAATTCAAAACATTCTATGGTAGTGGCAAAACATCCAAGCAACAAACTATGTCCATACAAGCATCAATAGATGCATAGAACTGATGCTGAGATTCACTAGACTTTCCCATAGTTTATAACGAGCAAGCAGCCTGTTATGACCAACAGCATAAACTCTGCAATAATCATGGTATTATGAGCTCAAAAATATCCTTAAACTACCATAGACATGTCCCAGTACATTGGGGATTCAATATGTGGCCAAACAAGCATCAATGTTTGTACTATATGCAAGTAGCACTGCCAAATACTCTTCCCACAACTTGTTTACAGTCAATCCACTACTATAACCAGTAGTATTTCAGCCTAGATCTGAGAATTTAATGCTCATTTACATCCACAAAAATATTGTATTCATGGACCAACATACAAGCATTTACAAGTATCAAATAGGTGTCAAGATACTCTAGAACTTCATGTGTAAACTGTCATATATTCAAGACAGCAACCAGTTCATTGTTTCTAGCCTACAAACAAGCTCCAAAACTAAGATTTTAACACTCCAATCTCATGCCCAGGTATACATAAGTGTTGTTATAACACTTGCCAAGCATCCAAGATGATTGATTGCATCATTCTCAAGCCCTTCTAGATCAAACAATGCCATATTTTAGTGCTAAAAATTCCAAGCCTACTATTACCATTTAAATTTGAATGTTGAACTCTTCAAAGCCATGCCAAAAATACATGAGAGTTAAGGCATATGCATTGCCAAGCATCAGTAGAGGTTACCAATGAGCTAAAACCAAGTAGATGTATGATGTCATGTATGATTAACAATAGACTTGCTCTGTTTTCCAGCCAATATTTGATTCAAATATCCCACAAACATGTTGAGAACCAAGATACCAATGGTATGAAGCTCTCTTCAATCCCTGACAAGTTGTTTATGGCTGTTAATGTTTGTGTTGGAGTAGGAGAAGATGACCAGCAAATTGGCGCAATCTGTGTAGGTCACGTTTTTTACCTTGCTGCTATTTATGCTTGTGTAACAGAGCTCATTCAAGCGGCAGAGAACCCCTCTAGGAAGCCTCAATAGGTTGTGAACTAATAAACCACAAGAAACATACCTTCCAAAGTGATCTAATGGCTGCCAACACATGAACTTCTTCATGTCATAGTGCAGCTCCTGAATTCAAGCTCCAGCCCTTGCAAAGCTGATGCCAATGCCGCCACCAAGCCTTCAGGCTTCAAGCTCTGATACCATGTTCAAGATTCAGAGGGAGAGAGAGACAAAGACATGGAGCTGTAATAGAGAGTAGTGAACTCTCGTTGCTCTCTTCTTCTCACTATTCCATAATACTTACTTAAGTCTAGTCACACATAATTGAAAACACACTAGGTCACTAACTGACCGTATCAATAACTGTGGTTGAGTCTGACCGACTCAATTATTACAACACGCGTGTATAGTGATAGCTAAGATGACACCTATCTAAATAAGTTCGATCATGTCGGTGATATTGATCACGAGCTTGATTCTCAACATAATTGTGTTACAACCAAACTTGAGACAAGTCGCACTTGTCTGTAAAAGAACAACAAAGCGTAGAGGATGGTACCAATATTGACAGGAAAGTATGAATCTATTGACAACATAAGAGAACTCCAAAGCCTCCCCACAAGAAACATAAGACCCAAAGGCATGGATGGTATCCTTAGCATCCACAATATGAGGCCTTGGCAACAAGGTGAACACTGTTCCATTCTTCACATTTGCAATGAGCTTGTTGGCAAAATTTAATTGGAGCTATCCTTCTATCACTCAATTTGAAACTTTTCATAGTCTTTCTACAAAAGCGCACAAGAAAGGATTAGACATATAAACCCTAATATCTCAAGTTCTATACCTACAAGTCAAACAGTACCATAAGAAGTAACAACAAACACCATAAGCCAAACAGTATCAAAAGTATCAAAAGTACCATCAACCAAATAACAAAAGAGAGTACCCAAAGTACCAAAAGTACCCTAAGAGAAATTTAACAAAGTGAAAGAAGCAATAATAAGTGTCAAAAAGTACCCAAATATACCAAAGGGATTATAGGACCAATTTTTACTAAATAATTACCCTAAACCAAACATAAAATGGACAGTACAAAGAAGTACACAACAATATCAAGAGCACTCAAAGTTTCATACTTGCCAATCAATACAAATGAAGTGGAAGAAGCATCAATAAATACCATAAGCCAAGAAGTACCAAAAGAACCTAGTAGAAGGAATTCCAAAATAGTACCGAAAGCACCAAAGAATATCAAAGCGCACCAAAAACTTGCAAAAATCATTGGAGAGTACCGAGGAGTACAAAAAATATCAAACAGCACAAAGAGCTCTAAAATAGTACCAAAAGCACCAAAGAATATTAAGGAGTACCTAAACTAGCAAAGAGTATTAGAGAGTACCAAGGAGTACCAAAAATATTAAACAACACAAAGAGTTCCAAAACATTAGAAATTGCCAAACAACAACAAAAAACTTAGTAAAAGTACCAAAAAATAAAAAAAAAACTCTAGCCAATACCACCAAAAGTACCAAAACTATCGAAAGTAATCTAAAAGTATCAAAAAAAAACTCATAACCATAAGGACTTTTATAACTAATAGAACTACCACATCAACCAAAGCCACTAATACTTTGAGAATAAACAAGATTGCAAAATTGTAAATACCACCAAAACAATCAGAAGAACCCAATTTATCAAAGCTAGCAACATTGTCAAAACAACCAAAACTACAAGCAAAACCAAAACATTCCTCCATACCAAAACTGTCTACACTGCCAAACCCTCAAAAGGACCAAAATTCTCTATGAATCAGTGCTACAACCCACCAAGAAGTACCAAATGACATGTATGAAGAAGTACCCTAAACCCTAAAAACACCACCAGGATAGGCCCATTTTCAGAACCTCCATAACAATATCCTCGGATAGAATACCTCCTCCTCTTGCTTTGCTGAACCTCTACTTGAAGCCTTTGAATGAGTTTGCTAACTCCATGGCATCGCAACAATCATTAACTTGCTCTCGATTTAGCCTCCACCTCCCTTATCTCTTCATCATTGAGAGGAGTTTCATGTCACAACTAAAGAAGGCACTCTTCCAATGAAACAATATCCTCCATGACGCTCTTTCGACACAACCTATTCACCTTTATACAATAGCAAAGTGTCCTTATTTTGCTAGATAGCATCCTTCAGCTCTATCAACCTTGCCAACTCTCCCAAGTTTCATATCATCCTTTCAAGTAATTCCTCCAAATGGGGAGTATAATCAACCACCAATGGCCCTATGTACAGATGCTCTATTTCTGCATATATGTTGCTATCACTTTGCATCATGTGAGACTTCTTGTTAGAATGGGCGAGACCTCTTTGGGATGCACTATGTAGCCTCCTCCATGATTTTCTACTCCAACCCTCCAATCCTAGTCCCACATATATTCACCGCACCTTTGCCAAAGTGGGCCCATGCTACCCTATGGTCTTTAGGGTCTTTTGTGGCTACATGGCATCTTTCATAAGCATTTCATTGTGCAAACTTGCTTGTTAATTCACCACATGAAGGGGGGCCTTAATAAACTTTGTAATACAAAGTTTTGCAATCATCAACTAAATGCGGATGCAAATGATTTAGGCAAATCTTTGAACTTTTTTGGTCCTTGTCCTCGAAGACTATCAGCCCCACTAGTCTTGGGAGGCAAATCATCATTTTTGAGATCCTTTGGAAGCTTTTCTTCAAGACTCAACCCATACTCTTCATGTAGGTCCTATGCTGTAAAGCAAAATTTTGTTTGTTGAGGATTTTCTTCCATTTTATTTTTATTTGAAATTTGGAAAAATAACTAGTTGAGTCTCCAACCAATGCGACCAACAGAAATTTTCACGGTCTTTACTTTGACAAGATTCAATGTGCATGAAGAGGTCAATAAAGTCTCTGGGAGACCTTGTAAGAGCCTGTATAAGGCTATTTCGAGCTCCTTTTTATACCTATTAGTGTTGCACATGCTATTTTGTCTTTTTTGGCAATTCTACACATGTTATTAAAAATTTACAAAATAGATCAAGGATTACTGTGTCCACCATAGATAATTGTATATACATTACAAGACTTTGGTAACTAGTGAGACTGATTGTTAGAAGTAAGCAGTTTTAAGTTGTAAGTTGTTTGATACAAGTTGCAAATTACAGATTTCACAAATTTGGAGGTTGTTGTAAGCTCCTACTATATGTAGCAAGTGTTATTAAAATAAAGACTTTGATTTATATTCAGTATTGGCTCGCTTTTGTTGAGAACCAATCTAGGTATAGCCTAAAATGCCTATCTGTCTGATAATGGGGGAGAGTATGTATCTAAAGCCTTTGAGCACTTTTGTGATGAGAGGGATATTAAGCATTAGTTGACCACCCCATATACCCCACCTTACATTGGTATGGTTGAGCACATGAATCCGCAATATGCTTAGACAAGCAGGCTTACTACAACACTTTTGGACTAAGGCGATTGTCACTACTGTACATTTGATTAATGGATCCCCATGCACTGTTATTTATTATTGGATTGCAAAGGAGATATAGTTTGGAAAACCTCCATCATATGCTCATTTTCTATATCTAGATATGAGGCTTTTTACCATGTTTCCAAGGATAAACATGATAAGTTGGATCCTAAGCCTGTGAAATGCATCTTTCTTGGTTATGGAGATGCAAGTGTGATGGGCTATCACCTATGGGATCCGCAAGCACTCAGAACGTCATCCACAACCATAATATTATTTTTCATGAAGAGAAAATGCATAAGCAGCCTGACTAGGTCGTTGAGGTACATGGAGTGATATTTCAAGAGAAGCCTCCTATTACTGTATAGCCCACTAAACAACCTACAACATCCCATGCTCTAGTGCCCCAAGATCATGATGTTAGAAAGGAGGTACATGCTCCACAGCCTATTTTGCGGTAGTCTACTAGCGATAGACATCATCCTAATTAGTTTGCACCCTCTATGGATTATTTTATCGTGATAGATGCTAATGAGCCTCTTACCTATGATAAGGTTGTGCACAGAGATGAT